>NC_064644.1:588076618-588379254 GCF_023864345.2 Schistocerca serialis cubense
GCGCTGCAGTCTGGAACCGCAAGACCGCTACGGTCGCAGGTTCGAATCCTGCCTCGGGCATGGATGTTTGTGATGTTCTTAGGTTAGTTAGGTTTAACTAGTTCTAAGTTATAGGGGACTAATGACCTCAGCAGTTGAGTCCCATAGTGCTCAGAGCCATTTGAACCATTTTTTTTGTTTACATTACAGCAAGTCGCCATTAGAGAGCAGGAAACTCGCTTGTACCACATCAAGCACTGTAAGTGTCCCACCTCCCAACTCCCCTGTAAACAGAAGCACACAGTTTTTATTGATTATAGAATCTACATATAACAGTTACTGAGTGGATAACCATCAATTCTTTGGATTAATTTTTGTGTCCTGACCTTCCGCCCCTCCCCCTCTTGGTTTCATTCCTTTGAATGCCAATGTTACAGGCGCCGTAACACAGTAATAAATCACTTTATAATGAGAATTATTTCCCAAAATGTGTTGCCCATAAGGTAGATTAAATAAAAGCCGGCTACTTCTTACAGTTCTTACTTCCTACAGATCAGATGCGCCAACTGTACATCTAGAATACACGTTTCATTGTGCACTGTGAAACTAACTGTCCACATTTCTTCATAGGTCTTACACAGCGAATTGCACTGCAAACTGTGACAAGCATTGTATAAGAAACATGAAAAGTGACCAACCGACCAACAAATTGTCGTTGTCAGGTAGTCGGTTGAGTAAGACAACCCGACAGAGGTCTCCTGCCCCCTCCCCCACTCCGCCCAACAAATTCCGCTATGTGTAGAATTGTCGTGCCAACCGCCCGACAACGGTTTGTCTTTTTCTTTATTGCGCGACCTAAATACTAATGCGAATTCCTTACAGATGGAAAAACTGGTAGAAGCCGACCTCGGGGAAGATCAGTTTGGATTCTGTAGAAATGTTGGAACACGTGAGGCAATACTGACCCTACGATTTATCTTAGAAGAAAGATTAAGGAAAGGCAAACCTACGTTTCTAACATTTGTTGCCTTAGGGAAAGCTTTTGAAGATGTTGACTGGAATACTCTCTTTCAAATACTAAAGGTGGCAGGGGTAAAATACAGGGAGCGAAAGGCTATTTTCAATTTGTACAGAAAGCAGATGGCAGTTATAAGAGTCGAGGTGCATGAAAGGGAAGCAGTGGTTGGGAAGGTAGTGAGACAGGGTTGTAGCCTATCCCCGATGTTATTCAATCTGTATATTGAGCAAGCAGTAAGGGAAACAAAAGAAAAATTTGGAGTAGGTATTAAAATTCATGGAGAGGAAATAAAAACTTTAAGATTCGCCGATGACATTGTAATTCTGTCAGAGACATCAAAGGAGCTGGAAGAGCAGTTGAACGGAATGGACATGGTCTTGAAAGGATGATATAAGATGAACATCAATAAAAGCAAAACGAGGATAATGGAATGTAGTCGAATTAAGTCTGGTGATGCTGAGGGAATTAGATTAGGAAATGAGACACTTAAAGTAGTAAAGGAGTTTTGCTATTTGGGGATGAAAATAACTCATGATGATCGAAGTAGAGAGGATATAAAATGTAGACTGCCAATGGCAAGGAAAGCGTTTCTGAAGAAGAGGAATTTGTTAACATCGAGTATAGATTTAAGTGTCAGGAAGTCTTTTCTGAAAATATTTGTATGGAGTGTAGCCATGTATGGAAGTGAAACGTGGACGATAAATAGCTTGGAGTAGAAGAGAATAGAAGCTTTCGAAATGTGGTGCTAGAGAAGAATGCTGAAGATTAGATGGGTAGATCACATAACTAATGAGGACGTATTGAATAGGATCGGGGAGAAGAGGAGTTTGTGGCACAACTTGACTAGAAGAAGGGATCGAATGGTAGGACATGTTCTGAGGTATCAAGGGATCACCAATTTAGTATTGGAGGGCAGCGTGGAGGGTAAAAATCGTAGAGGGAGACCAAGAGATGAATACACGAGCAGATTCAGAAGGATGTAGGTTGCAGTAGGTACTGGGAGATGAAGAAGCTTGCACCGGATAGTCTAGCATGGAGAGCTGCATCAAACCAGTCTCGGGACTGAAGACCAGAACAACAACAGCATATATTATATCACAGTAGGACATTATGCAACGAATTCGAAGACAATACGCTGCTTGGCATTTTATTTTAGTATGTAAGCTTATTTTTGGCTTTATTGACTTCATCAGTACATGTTCTGATGTTGTAGATGAACATATATCAACTTTGAGTAAACCATTATTGCTGTCTGTAGTTGTTGGATGTAATATTTTTTTCGGAAACTTTTTAAAGTTGTTCGATAATTTGCTGTTGCGCGTATATTATAAGACGTTTTTTATCATCTGGCAGTTGTTTACTCGATGATAGTTTTCAATATATCTTTGAGCGAAGAACTAGCTGTCAAACTTGAATTTCTACAACATGTACTGATGAAGGCAATAAAGCCTAAGTAAGCTTATATACTAAAATAAAATGTCGAGCAGCATATTGTCTACCTAATTTGTCTTTTGTCACTGCAATAGAGAGTTAGTGCACATGGGCTTAAACGCTATTCAAACATGGCTAACATCGTAAAATGTAAGACAGACAAAAGTTTGATGACAGAGTTTCTGGAGAAATTTAAAAATTGCAGATGTTTATGGTCAAGTAATGCGAGTAGTACAGCACTAGAGGTGCAAGAAATGAAATGCTTGTTTCACTTTCTAGCGATTCCATAATGGTTTCATATGATAGACATAGAGTATGTACATACATGGAGAGAGCGTAGCCTGCTGCTTATGTTCTCAACATCAAACGACGCTAGTCACGTGGTTTTGGGTTCAAATGGTTCAAATGGCTCTGAGCACTATGGGACTTAACGTGGTTTTGGGACGCCGCTGCTTGTCTACAATTATTTGCCGTAATACCGAAACTTGAACATTACAAGTGTTCGCCTTGTTTTGTACGTGTCTCTGCACGTTTGAGTTTTAGTAACAGCTATGGTGCAGTGTTATCGTGGCAACGGATGTAAAGAAAAGTATGTGAAAGGAAGACCAGCTACTTTTCATAGGTATGTACAGCAAACGTACAATTGTAAATGTCATATTGATATGAGGCACTTTATATACTGAAAAATATCGAGACACGGTGTTATAATGTCCTGCACTGTAGGGATAATATCTGCGATTGACCATGTGTTTACGAGACAAGTGGTAGATAAATTTGCAAATGTTTTTAAGGAAACTGACAGTCAGTGTATACATATATGCAGACAAAATTGATGCATAACAGTCTGATTAAATCCCCGTGATTTATGTAAGTTCTCATACTTTGTGTGCATGTAAGGACTTCTGCGTGAGACAATTCCCTATACAGTTTCATTGTAACGTAATTAATCAGAACAGTTTCGACAATATGAATCGGAGCAACAGAAAACCTGAAAAACTTTTTGACTGTGACTTCTTTTATTACTCCAAAATTCGAGTATTTGATTTGATTTTTACTTTTTTGCGCGTAGTGCACGGTTTTACTTTTCTGATGAGATGACGAAAGAATACTATTGATATTTTACTTGTCTATAAAAAGCGGAATGGTAAACAAAGAAAAATTGAGAATAATATTGACCAAACAGGTGTTGGAAATTGCTAACTCTAGTTACTGTTATCAGTTTCATAGTTCCAAAGGCATTGCTTTTTCGTGACACTTCGGCGTCTTATACAGTGATATGGTAACGTAATTAATTAGAACAGAGATTCGACAGTATGTATAAGCGCAATAGATAACGTAAAAAAAATACTGTAGGGGGTCACATCTTCCCTTAACCGTAAAAAACGTAGTCTAAATAAAATTAAATCTGAGCTATAATGCCAGACAATACCATTGCTCTCCCTTCTTTAAGCTAACTTCAGTTCCTGGTATAACATTATTAAGATATCTGTAAATCACGTATACGAAGCGTATGCGAAGTTTCATGGTACTTCTGAAGATGGTCTATCTGTAGCAGCAAAGTAATAACATTCAAAGTCCGCTAAGCGCTATATGGGCCAAAATGCCCCGTCCCAATCACGTGACTTGAGTTGCAGGAGATGTTGCCGATAGGATTTCACGTTCTGTGCATCCGAAAGCTTTCTCCACAGATATTTATACTCTATGGTGGCACACAAAGACAGTAAAAAATATATATTTTATGAATAAAAATCCGTCGATCTTCTATATTCCGGTTATCGGGATTTACTTTTCAGAAACGAAATCTAAAATCAGAAATAGACAGATTACGTTTTAGATTTATCGGAAATGAAATAAGTGTAATAGATTTTAGATTGAGTTTCTGGTAAGCATCCGAAATAAAACCTAAAAACCGGAACATAGCAGTCGAAGAACTCTTATTCGTAAAATATACTTGCTTCATTGTTAGAAGTTTTGGGTGCATTTCTTTTCTTGCGTTAGCCCTTCTTTGCCCACAGCTTTCAGTTCACTTTTCTTGACCTTCGTCACCTCGAAACAGTCAAGGCAAAACCCAATTTCTGTTTCTATGTGAAACCAAGTAACGAACAATATAATACTAACGAACTTACTATAAACAATTCAAGTCCAGTGGTAGGAAGTCAGTGCTGTAATCGCTGAGGAAAGTCGGTTGGGACGTGTGTAACCTGCGCACGCAATTAGACGGCTGTCGGTCGGTTGGGTGCGTGGGGCTCTTTATTCTATCACAAAGGACATACGGGCTCTTTTGCCTCTTATTTCTTACATACTGTGCCCAATAATGTTAAAGTCTCAAATACCTTACCTAGCAAATATTTTTCACGTCATATCCTCATGTATGGTAAATATCTGTTCGAGAATTCTCGATTGTATGGCATCACTTTCCAACTTTACCAGCACAGTGTGTGCTTTTGCAAGAATTTCAATAGTTCTTTGCACTAAATGCTCGTCTTGTTTTCCTCCTTTAACATGATTTAAGTTTCCAACAACCGATGACTTGCGTTCAGAAGCAGCAGCATTTTCGCACCGATAAACGGAGCGATTCTCTGATCTTTTAAATTTTTTTAATTTTTAATTTTTTAATTTTTTTTATTTTTTTTATTTTTTCAATAGTCTTCTGACTGGTTTGATGCGGCCCGCTAGGGATTCCTCTCCTCTGCCAATTTCTTCATCGCAGATCATCACTTGCAATCTAGGTCCTCAATTATTTGCTGCAGGTATTCTAATCTCTGTCTTCCTCTACAGTTTTTGTCCTCTACAGCTCCCATTTGTGCCACGGAAGACATTTCCTGATGTCTTAAAGACGTCCTATCATCCTATACCTTCTCCTTGTCAGTATTTTCCACATATTCCTTTCCTGTCCGATTCTGCGCAGGACCTCCTCATTCCATACCTTATCAGTCCACCTAATTTTCAACATTCGTCTGTAGCACCACATCTCAAATGCTTCGATTCTCTTCTGTTCCGGTTTTCCCATAGTCCATGCTTCATTACCATACAGTGCTGTACTCCAGACGTATATTCCCAGAAATTTCTCCCTGTGATTAAGGCCAATATTTGATAAAAGTAGACTTCTCCTGGCCAGGAATGCCCTTTTTACCATTGCTAGTCTGCTTTTGATGTCCTCATTCCTCCGTCCGTCACACGTTATTTTACTGCCTACGTAGCGGAATTCCTTAACTTCATCTACTTCGTGACCATCAATCCTGATAAGTTTCTCGCTGTTCTCATCCCTACTATTTCTCATTACCTTCGCCTTTCTTTGATTTACTCTCACTTCATATTCTGTATCCATTAGACTGTTCATTCCATTCAGAAGATAATGTAATTATTCTTCACTTTTACTCAGGGTAGGAATGTCATCAGCGAATCTTGTCATTGATATCTTTCAATCTTGAATTTTAATACCACTCCTGAACCTTTCTTCTATTTTCACCATTGCTTCTTCGATGTTCAGATTAAACAGTATGGGCGAAAGACTACATCCCTGTCTTACTCCCCTTTTAATGTCCGGCCCCGGTAGCTGAGTGGTCAGCGCGACGGAATGTCAATCCTAAGGTCCCGCGTTCGATTCCCGGCTGGGTCGGAGATTTTCTCTGCTCAGGGACTGGCTGTTGTGTTGTCCTAATCATCATCATTTCATTCCCATCGACGCCCAGGTCGCCGAAGTGGCATCAAATCGAAAGACCTGCACCAGGCGAACGGTCTACCCGACGGGAGACCTTAGCCACACGACATTCCATACCCCTTTTAATCCGAGCACTTCGTTCTTGGCCGTCCCTCTTGGTTCTTCCACATACTGAATACTACCTGTCTCTCCCTATAGCCTACCCGTATTTTTCTCTGAATTTAGAACATCTTGCACCATTTTACATTGTCGAACGCTTATTCGAGGTCAACAAAACTGATGAACGTGTCTTGATTTTTCTTTAGTCTTGCTTCCATTATCAACCGCAACGTCAGAATTGCCTCTCTCGTGCCTTCACCCTTCCTAAGGCCAAACTGATCGTCATCTTACACGTCCTTTTCCATTTTCCCGTATATTGTTCTTGTCAGCAACTTGGGTGCATGAGCTGTCAAGCTGATTGTGCGATAATTCTCTCGCATGCCAGCTTTTGAAGTCTTCGGAATTGTGTGGATGACATTTTTCCGTAAGTCAGATGGCATGTCACCAGATCATACATTCTGATTCCTTCTGCCTTATTTGATCTTAAGTCCTCCAACCTTTTTTATACATTTGATTCTAATACTGGATCCCCTATCTCTTCTAAATCGACCCCTGTTTCTTCTTCTATAACAGCAGGCAAATCTTTCCCCTCATAGATGCCTTCAATGTACTCTTTCCACGTTTCCACTCTCTCCTCTGCATTTAACAGTGGAAATCCCGTTGCACTCTTAATGTTACCACCCTTGCTTTTAATTTCACCGAAGACAGTTTTGACTTTCCTAGTTGCTGAGTCAGTCCTTCCGACAATCATTTCTTTTTCGATTTCTTTACATTTTTCATGCAGCCATTTTGTCGTAGCTTCCGTGCGTTTCCTATTTATTTCGTTCCTCAGTGACTTGTATTCCTGAGTTTCCCTGAACGTTTTTAGGCTTTCTTCTTTCATCGATCAACTGAAGTATTTCTTCTGTTACCCATGGTTTCTTAGCAGTTACCTTCTTTGTACCTATGTTTTTCTTTCCAGTTTTTCTTTCCAGCCTCTGTGATTGACCTTTCTAGTGTCCATTCCTCTTCGACTGTATTGCCTCCTGAGTTGTTCCTTATGGCTGTATCTATAGCCTTAGAAAACTTCAAGCGTATCTCGTCATTTCTTAGGACTTCTACACCCCACTTCTTTGCATATTGGTTCTTCTTGACTAATGTCTAAAACATCAGCCTACTCTTCATCACTACTGTATTGTGATCTGAGTCTATATCTGCTCCTGGGTACGCTTTACAATCCAGTACTGATTTTGAAGTCTCTGTCTGACCATGATATAATCTAACGGAAATCTTCCCTTATCACTCGGCCTTTTCCAAGTGTATCTCATCCTCTTGTGATTCTTGAACAGACAATTTGCTATTACTATCTGAAATTTATTACAGAACTCAATTAGTCTTTGTTATCCCATGTCCCAAGTCCATATTCTCCACTAACCGTTTCTTCTACTTCTTCCCCTACAACTGCATTCCAGTTCCTCACAACTATTTGATTTTCATCTGTCTTTAGGTGGTGTATTACCTTTTCAATATCCTCATACACTTTCTCTATCTGTTCATCTTCAGCTTGCGACAGCGGCATGTATACCTGAACTATCGTTGTCGGTGTTGGTCTGCTGTCGATTCTGATTAGAACAACCCCAGTCACTGAACTGTTCACAGTAACACACCCTCTGCCCTACCATCCTATTTATAGCGAATCCTACACTTGTTATACCATTTTCTGCTGCTGTTGATATTACCCGATACTCATCTGACCAGAGATCCTGGTCTTCTTTCCATTTCACTTCACTGACCCCTACTATATCTAGATTGAGCCTTTTTTTCCCTTTACAGATTTGCCAGCTCCCCTACCACGTTCGAGCAACTGACATTCCACACCCTGACTCGTAGGACGTTATCCTTCCGTTGGTTACTCAGTCTTTTTCTCATGGTCACCTCTCACTTGGTAGTCCCTTCCCGGAGATCCGAATGGGGCACTATTCTGGAATCTTTTGCCAATGGAGAGATCATCATGACACTTTGTCAATTATAGGCCACCTGTCCTGTGGATACACGTTATATGATTTTTATTGCACTAGTTTCCATTGACTTCTGCATCGTGATCCCATTATTCACTGCTGATTATTCCGCTTTCGCAGAAATTTCCCATCTCAAGGACACGAAAGTGTCCTGAAACTCTGTCCGCTCCTCTGCCCTCTTTGACAAGGCCGTTGGCAGAATGAGAGTAACTTCTTACGCCGGAAGTCTTCGTCCGCCAATACTGATTATTAATCAAAATGTAAGCAGCGGGGGGTTTCGAACACGGGACCGAGAACGTTTTAATTAGTGATCAAAGACGCTACAAACCACCACTTTAGGCGTTGGCCCCTATCTAATCCTACTCCTAGTACGACTAACCTAGAGGTATGATGGAGCGAGAAAGGATAAAGGAAAGGAAACCACAGGGGAGCCATGAATATTAAACATAATTAATATTCCTTTTTTATTTCATTTTTATTTATTTGTTTTTTGATTTTGATTTTTTTTTTGTTTTATATATGAGCTCCCTGAGCAGTAGTTCCTGTGCCAGCCAGCAAGCCGAAGCGTGTCCTCTCGATGAGTGGGGGTAGATTGCGTTATCGGTGCTATTCGGTTGAGGCTGGTTCAGTTTTCAGCTTCTTATGGATTGGACGTGGCAGCTGCGATGCGGATCATTAAAGGGCTCCATAAGGAATTGAAGAAGTATGGGTTATGTGTTAGGACACAGTTTCGTTCGTTAAGAGAATTCCAATATTATAGCACTCACTTATGGCCAGAATTAAAAGGATAAAGTGTCGTGTGGCCACAGATCCAGTTCACAGAGTGAGTTTTGGTGGAGGGGTAAAAATTTCCCTCTGGGAATAAAAGTACGTGGATGACGACCTGAGAGGATTTTGGCGTGTAAGAAACGCCAAAATACGCCGGGCAGGTGTCCAGACATTGCACGCTTGACCACAGTGGAACCAGTGGTCGCCTGTGTCGTTCACTCCACAGCGGGTACAGAGGGGCGAGTCAGCTAGATGGTTCAAATGGTTCAAATGGCTCTGAGCACTATGGGACTTAACTTCTGAGGTCATAAGTCCCCTAGAACTTAGAACTACTTAAACCTAGCTAACCTAAGGACATCACACACATCCATGCCCGAGGCAGGATTCGAACCTGCGACCGTAGCGGTCGCGCGGTTCCAGACTGAAGCGCCTAGAACCGCTCGGCCACACCGGCCGGCTCAGCTAGATGGATGGGGTGCAGTCGATGTCAGTTGACTTGTTTACCGTTCACTGTTTTGTTGTTGTTGTTGTTGTGGTCTTCAGTGCAGAGACTGGTTTGATGCAGCTCTCCATGCTACTCTATCCTGTGCAAGCTTTTGCATCTCTCAGTACCTACTGCAACCTACATCATTCTGAATCTGCTTAGTGTATTCATCTCTTAGTCTCCCTCTACGATTTCTACCCTCCACGCTGCCCCCCAGTACTAAATTGGTGATCCATTGATGGCTCAGAATATGTCCTACCAATCTATCCCTTCTTTTAGTCAAGTTGTGCCAAAAATTTCTCTTCCTCCAATTATAGTCAATACCTCCTCATTAGTTATGTGATCTACCCATCTAATCTTCAGCATTCTTCTGTAGCACCACGTTTCACTTTCATACATGGCTACACTCCATACAAATACTTTCACAAAAGGCTTCCTGACACTTAAATCTATACTCGACGTTAACAAATTTCTCTTCTTCAGAAACGTTTTCCTTGTCATTGCCAGTCTACATTTTATATCCTCCCTACTTCGACCATCATCAGTCATTTTGCTCTCCAATCAGCAAAACTCATTTACTATTTTAAGCGTCTCATTTCCTAATATAACTCGCTCAGCATCACCAGACTTAATTCGACTACATTCCATTATCCTCGTTTTGCTTTTGTTGATAGTCATCTTATATCCTCCTTTCAAGACACTGTCCATTCCGTTCAGCTGCTCTTCCAGGTCCTTTGCTGTCTCTGACAGAATTACAATGTCATCAGCAAACCTCAAAGTTTTTATTACTTCTCCATGGATTTTAATTCCTACTCCGCAATTTTCTTTTGTTTCCTTTACTGCTTGCTCAATATTCAGATTGAATAACATCGGGGACAGGCTACAACCCCGCCTCACTCCCTTCCCAACCACTGCTTCCCTTTCATGCCCCTCGACTCTTATAACTGCCATCTGGTTTCTGTACAAATTGTAAATAGCCTTACGCTTCCTGTATTTTACCCCTGCCACCTTCAGAATTTGAAAGAGAGTATTCCAGTTAACGTTGTCAAAAGCTTTCTCTAAGGCAACAAATGCTAGAAACGTAGGTTTGCCTTTCCTTAATCTTTCTTCTAAGATAAATCGTAGGGTCAGTATTGCCTCACGTGTTCCAACATTTCTACGGAATCCAAACTGATCTTCCCCGAGGTCGGCTTCTGCCAGTTTTTCCATTCGTCTGTAAAGAATTCGTGTTAGTATTTTGCAGCCGTGCCTTATTAAACTGATAGTTTGGCAATTTTCACATCAACACCTGTTTTCTTTGGGTTTGGGATTATTATATTCTTCTTGAAGTCTGAGGGTACTTCGCCTGTCTCATACATCTTGCTCACTAGATGGTAGAGTTTTGTCAGGGCTGGCTCTCCCAAGGCTGTCAGTAGTTCTAATGGAATGTTTTCTACTCCAGGAGCCTAGTTTCGATGTAGGTCTTTCACTGCTCTGTCAAACTCTTCGTGCAGTATCAAATTTCCCATTTCATCTTCATCTACATCCTCTTCCATTTCCATAGTATTGTCCTCAAGAACATTGCCCTTGTATAGATCCTTCACTGTGATCTGCCGCTCTGATTGGACGTCAGATTCCAGAAAGCGGGCATGGACCGCTTTCCATATGTGATGCCACACATGCTGGGGATACTTGATTTCGATCGGGTTGGGCAGGCGGCACTTGGTAAACTGTTTTCGTCTAAAACAAACATGTAAGTGGTAAAGGTCGGTAGACGTAACCAAAGTCTAGAAAAAATCACCGAATACGATAAAAGGGGGATGGGATGGTCGATACCGAAACTGGGGCAGACAAAGAGATTGTCGCAAAGTCTTGGACTAGGAGTCGAGTGAGGCTCTGCGGGCAACGATGCCAGAGCTTGGGTTGGGAGTTGACGTACAGCGCCGTGACTGTGGTCGGCACATGTATTAATCCCACCCCACCCTGGTCCAATGGGAATGCAAGGGAATCATCCTACACTTTGAATATCATCCCAGAGCTGACAAAGGAGCCCAATGTCATCAACTGACATCGGGCCAGCATGGTTTGGACCAGTAGTATCTAAGCCACATGTGACATTCGAGAGGCATGATAGATGTTCACATACTGAGCACGTTGGATAATGTCGAGGGCTCGTAGCCGGTGATCTGCAAGACTAGCTCTGATGGGCTGTAGCAAACATCTACCGTTTGTAGCCGCCGAGCGACGGAGATCGGCTGTGAATTCAATGCCAATACATCAAACCATGGCGACGAAGCTTCTGTCCGGTAGACCCTCACCAATGAGCAAGGCTGAGGATTTGGACGCGTCGAGGGAGCGGCCCGATGCTTCACCATAATTCGCTACTCGTGTCGGAGCTACTCCAACTTCATCCTCACTGCGCAGATAAAGGATGAGGTCGTCTGAATAGGCCATCCAACAGAAACAGTGCCCATTCAACATCATACCTTCCAAACGTTGGCGCAATCCCTGGAGAAGGGGTTCCAAAGCGAAAACATACAGAATACTGAAAAGGGAGCAGCCTTGCCGGACAGAACGTGCTATGACCAGAGGCGGCGTTAGGCGCCCGTTGAACATGATTCACCGCCACGGTTTTAGGAAACAGCGGTCATGCGAGACACAGCTGGCCATCTTTGTGCATGGTATACAACAGGCTCTAGATACCGGCTCCCAGGTTGGTGGCATATTCCTCGACTTTCGAAAGGCGCTCAACTCAGTTCCGCACGGTCACTTGCTCCAAAAAGTGCGCGCTTACGATCTATCCGATGACATATGCGGTTCGATAGAAAGTTTTCTAATAGATGGAGAGCAGTATGTCGCCCTGAATGGGGAGACTTCAACAGAAACAAGCGTTACATCAGCTGTCCCCCAGGGCAGTTTAATAGGTCCGCTGCTTTTTACGATTTACATAAACGGTCTGGTTGATGGTACTGAGAGGCACCCACATGCCTTGCTCATACTGTGGCATCAAGCAGTCAGGCCTGCAAGATGAGTTGTCTGCCAAGCGAGTGGATTCATTCTTATTTATCGAGTAACATGAACTCTCGTACTCACAATTAAGTTACAAATTATCCTCCTATACGAATAATACGCAACGGAAACGCACATCTGACTATCAGTAATTTACAGAACTCTGACTGTTCACTACGCACTGGCAATACCACATTTTCTTTTTTTATTTAACGGCTTTTATCAACACCTGGCCATCGCACTGAATATGAGTGGCGCACACATTATAAATTCTGGATATCATGACAACATACAATTCGAAGGAAAAGGCCACCAATCTTTTTCTTTTCACTATCTTATTTATTCTGATAAATTCTATAACCTAAACACACAAATTCTATAATCTACAACAATAACACATGAGAAATTCCGCCCAGTGGGCGTGGCTTTACATTGGTGATTCTCTACCTCATGGTCTCGTAATTATTTAACGCTACAGTGCACTTTCTGGATAGGATGGTGGATCTTTTGCTATATCTCACACTTCGACTCTCACAACCATCATCACGAAACTTTCCTCCAGACCGAGCGGTACAAAAGGAACCCGCATAACCCACTACCTCTGAAAGTACCTTGCTACTCTCCCATGCAAACCACACATACTTAAATTACATGACATACACCACACTACAACATGAAATACAACACAGGGAATAGTCACAACATTATCACTTTCAGCTTTCCCACTTCAATTAATATTTATCCCAGTTTCACACGACACTGCCCCACTTCGTAATTCTACTTTCCTACTATGAACTCTGGAGATATATGCACGTCTTCCTGTGCAATGCAAGCCAAGTGGCGTTGCTGGATAGACGGCTGACTCACCTTGCTTCTCTCTCAGAGTATTATAGTTTGAATCCAGCGTCACACAGAAACATATCACGCAAAGTAATATTAAGAACATATTCATCACACACACGAGTCCTCAACTGATACCATGGACGAGTACTTCTCTTTATCCTTTGTCTCATACACAGATTGAGACTCACACAGTACTCACCACATGGAAGTACTCGCCTCTAATTTCAAGTCCTGCACACGCTATTTCTGAAATATTTCAACTTATAGTACACACGCTAGTAATTCAGCTTAACTTAAGCACACGGAAGTATTTCAACTTATTGCTACACGTGGTTTCATTGTGACCATTGGTCACTTCCAAAGATTACTACGATCCCATTAATATTACCTGCCTGACATTTAATTCTCTCCGCAAAAGTTCCTGAAATAGAGAAATTATTATTTCAAACTACTCTTAAGTATTCCTCATGCATACCATGTCTCCACTTTTTTTTTTTATGAAGCACACCTAAAACAGGTCTTAACAGCACAAGGTCCAGCGGCAGAGTGCTGAAACATGGCCGTTCTACAGGTTCTCTCGCACCTCTGCTGAAGTGGGGGAGCACCTTGCTACCGTATTGGTCAGCCACATTTCAGGCGCTCAAAGCTCAGGTAAATTTTATCTCTTTGGTCCCACCAAAGATGGCCAAAGGATCGTCTCCATATATTCACATTCACTATCTGCGGTTAGCAGACGACCATACATTCATTCATTTCACAGATCTCACCAAACTGGATGTAGGGATTTAATTTGTGGGAGTGCACATGTGATCAATTAAATAAATAAATTGTCATTATTTCCCACACTGGTATCCAGATTCGCTGTATTAATTGAAATTGAGTTATTTTACAAAAAAAATGTGTTGTTCTGACAAAAATAATGAAGTATGTTGTACCTATTTTCAATGTCGGGCAGTACTGTACCCTTTCACCACCGGCTACCCATGCAGAAAATAATGGCACGGTACTATCCTTGCAATGCGAGGGTTGTTCCGAACATTTTTTTAAAAAAGCTGTATTAGAACAAACGTAGCAAGTCATCAAAATAACCAGGAGGAGACCTTAGCCCCTGGTGACCTCAAATAGACGACCAAATGCTGTTACTTTACCAAATTATTGACACAGTTGTTGCATTATGTGCTCCCTGCCGCTGTTGGATAAGCAGCTGCAGCAGCAAGTCGTATACTCCTAGCTCACTCATTTGTTACATAGTTTAATTCTTAATTTCTTTGCGTGTTTTTGGTACTTGCATTGTCTAATTCATAAATTTCGGGCGTATTATAGTATTTGAGAGTTGTAGCATCGCGTTTTAGTACCTGAATAGTGTAAATTCGCGTAGTCTCCTTCCGCCGCCGACCAGTGTCAGCAGTGCGCAAGTAGCAGCATTACTGCTTTTACTAGGCAATCTTGTATTTTAATAACCGTTTAAATTTTGTCGATTTGTTTGCGCTCTCTGTAGATTAGTTCAGACGTTCTTTGCAAAACAGTTTTTAGCATGGATAGGGACTGCAACTACTGTGTTCGGAGGCAGGCTGAGTTGGCATCCCTTCGCTCCCAGCTTCAGGGAGTGTTGGCTTTGGTCACACAGCTTGAGGCTGTTGCCAATGGGCATCACTGTGGGGGTCCGGATGGGGGTTTGTCGGGGATGGCCAGCTCGTCCCACGCATCCCCCGATCGCACTAAGACTGTGGTTGCCCGGGATACTGCCCGCATTGAGGCTGATCCCTCACCTGTGGTAGAGTGGGAGGTCGTCTCAAGGTGTGGCAGGGGGCGAAAGACATTCCGGAGGGCTGAACAGAAGGCCTCTCCAGTTTGTCTGACGAACCGGTTTCAGGCTCTGTCTCAGGCTGATACTGATCTTCGGCCTGACATGGCTGCTTGTCCTGTTCCAGAGTTTGCCCCTCAGTCTGCAAGATCTGGGCGGTCGCAGAGGGTGGTCTTACTGGTAGTTGGGAGCTCCAACGTCAGGCGCATAATGGGGCCCCTTAGGGAAATGGCAGCAAGAGAGGGGAAGAAAACCAATGTGCACTCCGTGTGCATACCGGGGGGAGTCATTTCAGATGTGGAAAGGGTCCTTCCAGATGCCATGAAGGGTACAGGCTGCACCCATCTGCAGGTGGTCACTCATGTCGACACCAATGATGTGTGTCGCTTTGGATCAGAGGAAATCCTCTCTGGCTTCCGGCGGCTATCTGATTTGGTGAAGACTGCCAGTCTCGCTAGCGGGATGAAAGCAGAGCTCACCATCTGCAGCATCGTCGACAGGACTGACTGCGGACCTTTGGTACAGAGCCGAGTGGAGGGTCTGAATCAGAGGCTGAGACGGTTCTGCGACCGTGTGGGCTGCAGATTCCTCGACTTGCGCCATAGGGTGGTGGGGTTTCGGGTTCCGCTGGATAGGTCAGGAGTCCACTACACGCAACAAGCGGCTACGCGGGTAGCAGGGGTTGTGTGGCGTGGGCTGGGCGGTTTTATAGGTTAGATGGCCTTGGGCAAGTACAGAAAGGGCAACAGCCTCAACGGGTGTGGGGCAAAGTCAGGACATGCGGGGACCAAGCAGCAATCGGCATTGTAATTGTCAACTGTCGAAGCTGCGTTGGTAAAGTACCAGAACTTCAAGCGCTGATAGAAAGCACCGAAGCTGAAATCGTTATAGGTACAGAAAGCTGGCTTAAGCCAGAGATAAATTCTGCCGAAATTTTTACAAAGGTACAGACGGTGGTTAGAAAGGATAGATTGCATGCAACCGGTGGTGGAGTGTTCGTCGCTGTTAGTAGTAGTTCATCCTGTAGTGAAGTAGAAGTGGATAGTTCCTGTGAATTATTATGGATGGAGGTTACACTCAACAACCGAGCTAGGTTAATAATTGGCTCCTTTTACCGACCTCCCGACTCAGCAGCATTAGTGGCAGAACAACTGAGAGAAAATTTGGAATACATTTCACATAAATTTTCTCAGCATGTTATAGTCTTAGGTGGAGATTTCAATTTACCGGATATAGACTGGGACACTCAGATGTTTAGGACGGGTGGTAGGAACAGAGCATCGAGTGACATTATACTGAGTGCACTATCCGAAAATTACCTCGAGCAATTAACCAGAGAACCGACTCGTGGAGATAACATCTTGGACCTACTGATAACAAACAGACGCGAACTTTTCGTCTCTTTAAGTGCAGAACAGGGAATCAGTGATCATAAGGCTGTTGCAGCATCCCTGAATATGGAAGTTAATAGGAATATAAAAAAAGGGAGGAAGATTTATCTGTTTAGCAAGAGTAATAGAAGGCAGATTTCAGACTACCTAACAGATCGAAACGAAAATTTCTGTTCTGACACTGACAATGTTGAGTGTTTATGGAAAAAGTTCAAGGCAATCGTAAAATGCGTTTTAGACAGGTACGTGCCGAGTAAAACTGTGAGGGACGGGAAAAACCCACCGTGGTACAACAACAAAGTTAGGAAACTACTGCGAAAGCAAAGAGAGCTTCACTCCAAGTTTAAACGCAGCCAAAACCTCTCAGACAAACAGAAGCTAAACGATGTCAAAGTTAGCGTAAGGAGGGCTATGCGTGAAGCGTTCAGTGAATTCGAAAGTAAAATTCTATGTACCGACTTGACAGAAAATCCTAGGAAGTTCTGGTCTTACGTTAAATCAGTAAGCGGCTCGAAACAGCATATCCAGACACTCCGGGATGATGATGGCATTGAAACAGAGGATGACACGCGTAAAGCTGAAATACTAAACACATTTTTCCAAAGCTGATTCACAGAGGAAGACCGCACTGCAGTTCCTTCTCTAAATCCTCGCACAAACAAAAAAATGGCTGACAGTGAAATAAGTGTCAAAAGAATAGAAAAGCAACTGGAATCACTCAACAGAGGAAAGTCCACTGGACCTGACGGGATACCAATTCGATTCTACACAGAGTACGCGAAAGAACTTGCCCCCCTTCTAACAGCCGTGTACCGTAAGTCTCTAGAGGAACAGAGGGTTCCAAATGATTGGAAAAGAGCACAGGTAATCCCAGTCTTCAAGAAGGGTCGTCGAGCAGATGCGCAAAACTATAGACCTATATCTCTGACGTCGATCTGTTGTAGAATTTTAGAACATGTTTTTTGCTCGAGTATCATGTCGTTTTTGGAAACCCAGAATCTACTATGTAGGAATCAACATGGATTCCGGAAACAGCGATCGTGTGAGACCCAACTCGCTTTATTTGTTCATGAGACCCAGAAAATATTAGATACAGCCTCCCAGGTAGATGCCATTTTTCTTGACTTCCGGAAGGCGTTCGATACAGTTCCGCACTGTCGCCTGATAAACAAAGTTAGAACCTACGGAATATCAGACCAGCTGTGTGGCTGGATTGAAGAGTTTTTAGCAAACAGAACACAGCATGTTGTTCTCAATGGAGAGACGTCTACAGACGTTAAAGTAACCTCTGGCGTGCCACAGGGGAGTGTTATGGGACCATTGCTTTTCACAATATATATAAATGACCTAGTAGGTAGTGTCGGAAGTCCCATGCGGCTTTTCGCGGATGATGCTGTAGTATACAGAGAAGTTGCAGCATTAGAAAATTGTAGCGAAATGCAGGAAGATCTGCAGCGGATAGGCACTTGGTGCAGGGAGTGGCAACTGTCCCTTAACATAGACAAATGTAATGTATTGCGAATACATAGAAAGAAGGATCCTTTATTGTATGATTATATGATAGCCGAACAAACACTGGTAGCAGTTACTTCTGTAAAATATCTGGGAGTATGCGTGCAGAACGATTTGAAGTGGAATGATCATATAAAATTAATTGTTGGTAAGGCGGGTACCAGGTTGAGATTCATTGGGAGAGTGCTTAGAAAATGTAGTCCATCAACAAAGGAGGTGGCTTACAAAACACTCGTTCGACCTATACTTGAGTATTGCTCATCAGTGTGGGATCCGTACCAGATCAGTTTGACGGAGGAGATAGAGAAGATCCAAAGAAGAGCGGCGCGTTTCGTCACAGGGTTATTTGGTAACCGTGATAGCGTTACGGAGATGTTTAATAAACTCAAGTGGCAGACTCTGCAAGAGAGGCGCTCTGCATCGCGGTGTAGATTGCTCGCCAGGTTTCGAGAGGGTGCGTTTCTGGATGAGATATCGAATATATTGCTTTCCCCTACTTATACCTCCCGAGGAGATCACGAATGTAAAATTAGAGAGATTAGAGCGCGCACGGAGGTTTTCAGACAGTCGTTCTTCCCGCGAACCATACGCGACTGGAACAGGAAAGGGAGGTAATGACAGTGGCACGTAAAGTGCCCTCCGCCACACACCGTTGGGTGGCTTGCGGAGTATAAATGTAGATGTAGATGTAGATTATTGTACTCTCCACAATCCGGAGTAACGTACACATACAAATTTACAACAATCCACATGACAAATAAAACATTACATCATACTAATAAAAAATACTGGTGAGATAAAAATTTGCTTAGTTACCGGGATCTCCGTTATTTTTAGGAGTAATCCAAACTTCAATAATTCTAAAACAAATAAAAAAATACTAATTGTACTCATAAAATTTTAAATAGCTCACTGTCCAAACACAGAACAAGTAATCTGACATTCATAAATTGCGTTGTAATAATCTTTTCACGGCAATGTCTAAATACAAAACAAAATTAACAAAAGAAAAAAAATTGCGTACACTAGTTACATGTAGAATATCAGGCTCCATACCATTACTCTAAAATGTACATCAAACCTAAAGAGAAATTAAACTGAGAAATAAAAACAACGAAATATACCACAAGTTACATACTGGTTACGTAATATAGTCAGTCTATGACACCATGTCATACCTCATTAACTATCATCACTTAAGCAGTTGCCACCACTACTCGACTGTGAGTTTAACCTTATCCTTGTCCACCAGTACAAATACCTGCTGCTGAGCTAGTCAGTCCATCAACTTTGATCAATACACGCAGTAAACAGTTAGCAATAAGTGCTTGAATCCACCAGTACCTCTCGTATCTTACTCTACTGCTCATTTCCCTGTTGTTACACATTTAGACGACAAGAACTTGCATTTCGTCTAGCCTTCGTTACACTTTAATGTGAAATATCACCACTGTGATAATGCAAATAAATGGCTTCAGTCAACACACCAAAAAGATCATTACTGTCCACGACATCAAATGCATCAGTTAATTCCGGTATTTGTTGTGCAATGCAAACTCTTGTCCCCTGTGACAAGCTTACTTCCCAATGCAACAAGAGCCGCTAAGTTAGTATTACGCCACTGGCTAATAATTAAAGCATCATTGTACCAAATATTCTAATAAACATGCTACGTGAACTTGATAACCCAGAACAAACAAAAAAACACTAACTATTCTAAACACAAATGTTAATGAAATACAATTACACTTGCTGTCCCTTCAGGAATGAAACATATAAAAAAAATTTACACAATTACAAGTACAAATACATTATTCCCTATTTTGCGAGTCACACGGAATCATTTCATTCTGTGATTTTCTTGGGATCAAAAAAGATACTGACAGGTTCCCTAGAAACACTGTCTCGGTGTCAAAGCTCTCCCATGGTTACCCGGACGAAAGTCTTTAGGTCACTCAAATCGGCATTTTGAACATGCACTGAACAGTAAACTGTATCTCACATTAAACACAAATGTCATAGTCACTCTCAGAGTACCATCCACACGAATATGGTCGTCCAGAAATGGCCCTACAACTATTATTACCCACGGTTCTGTCCTTTCAGTTCATGGTGTAATTAAAAGTCGTAAGTTCCAACAAACAGCACTTATTCCCGCACCAATTAAAGAAATATCTCCTACTACAAATGCAAATGTCAATGTCCCGCTTTAGTTTCTTGCGTTCATACAATAATTAGTCACCAAACGACAACTGTCCTCTTTACGTATACCAAGCGT
This sequence comes from Schistocerca serialis cubense, assembly GCF_023864345.2. Lineage (NCBI taxonomy): Eukaryota > Metazoa > Arthropoda > Insecta > Orthoptera > Acrididae > Schistocerca > Schistocerca serialis. The sequence continues at coordinate 588,096,872 of NC_064644.1, forward strand.
CCCACATGCAATTCGCAAAGCACACTTAACAAGTCACTGCCAAAAGTTTATGGATCCCACCGTTCAGTGGTCAAGACAAGACAAAACAAAACAAAACAATCGTCCTTACTGCTAAAGACAATATCTTTTCCACCACTCACACAGTGGAAACACCAGTCCTTCACTTTCCAACTTATTGAGACACACGAGCAGTCATCTTGTTTCACGGCTCCACAGTCCAGTACTAGTTAATAGTTGCTGTTAAAAAATGCCCGCCGGACTCTGCCGCGCGTCGTTCATTCAGCCGTCGCGCCGCCGCCGCGCGACCGTTTAGCAGACAAAAAACCACCCGCTGTTGCCTCTGCGGTGTACTGTCTCCAGTCATAAGGGTCGCGGAACTTATGAATGGCAGCCAGTGGTAAGTGCGTGTCGCCCCAGGCCGTTGACCTGCTGTAGTGGGCACGTGGAGTGTACCCCGACCGACCGTGGAGTGGGGAGCGCCGGGGCTCTATCACCTCTCGCCCATGCCAACGTCAGCTTGACCTCCGGCTAGCGGTATGGGCGCGTTCTGCGTAGCACCTCAGCGCTACGACACCCAATCAGTCAGACCTTCCGTGTATCTCGCAACATTACAGACAAAAGGATACTCTTACAGTATTTAAATACTCATTGATTACATGTATGATCTATTAGATGCATTGGTAATAAAAGAATCTTTGTTCTAAAGAAATATAAAATCATACACCCTAGTTTTCTACACATACAACATCAACATTTATCCCTTTTCTATATACGGCCCACACTTGTGCTATTGATTGTACCTGTCGTCCCTCATACAAAACATGAAAGTGTAAAAAAAAAAAAAAAAAAGGAATAAGAAACAATCTATACAGCTCATAATTATCATATCAAATAGTAGACTACTCTAACATCCTATCACAGTGAAAATATTAGAAACTGTTGATTCTAAAACTACATTATACCGTTAACCTTTGTGCTTGTGACAGACTGAAATTAATACCCCTTGTTAGTGTTCTAACAAAAAAATAAGAAATAATCTACACATCTCACAATTACATACTACATGTTATTAAATAGTAAACTACTTTAACATCCTAACACAATAAACATTTTAGAAACTGATGACTCTAAATCTATAACATACAATGCACCTTTGTGCTTGTGACAGACAGAAATTAGTATCTCTTTATATATTTTACCTTTTTATTATATATAACAACATTTCTAGGACATGGATGAACCATCTACATGATGTCAGATCCTGATCTGCCATCGAGATTCATCTAAATCAAACAATAACACAATAATGTTTTAGTTATGGATCAGTAGCATCCCCTTTACAGGAGTGTGCGCATTGATCACACTACTCTACGACTCTCACTCACCAGACATCACATTCTCCTTCTCATTCAATCCATTAATACACTAACAGAACAGGTCTAGAAGTCAGCTAATCTTAACACCACCACACTCACGACAACATACCATACCTTTGCTCCCTTATACTCAACCACATAACACATGAAGCTGTTTTGGAGATAGCATTCCAGTCTCCGAATTCGTCCTTTCACTCTGGCACCTCTCTCCATCGGCTTATCTCTGCATTCACTTTACCGATTATTCATCCTGCTAAATATCAACTTAGAATTGCGACATTTCATCTAAGAACAAAAAATACACAAATTATTCATCCTGCAAAATAACTGTACACATTCTTGGTACCGTTTTGAATAGTTATACTGGCACCGGCTTCAACAACAACAACAAAAATATTATTTTTGCAATATTTCAAATGTTATGGTAAGAATTAGATTTACACTCATATTACATCTTACGTCAGTATTCCACAACGTTCACCATCTGGATCTCATACTCCCTTTATGTCTTTTTCACGTTGTGCAGTTGTCCTCCTCTCTTATTTCGTATTTCGGCTCTCCGTCCGTCATTTACTCCGTCATTTCCTGGTCTTCCTTCGCCATTGGCATCAATCTCGATTGCAGTATACACAGGCCTCTCTGTAACATACATCTAAGACATCTCCACATTATTAATTCTACTCACCTTTATTTACCACTGTTTCATCACGTCGAATCTCTCTTTATTGATCACACTGCTTCACGTCGCTTCTCTCCTTAAATATCACCTTTATCCACTACTATTTATCACGTCGCTTCTCTCTCTATCTACCATCTTTATCCACTCATTAATCATCACATCGTTTCTGCTTGATCCTTATTCATATGACAAAAAATACGTACATACACCACTCTGTCGACTCCTGTTAATGACTCATTCGACCAGTCTATTCCGTCATACTTCCTGACATCCCGCCTGAAAATTGTTATGTTCGATTTGACCCTGCACAACGTTACGCACCACAAATAAATACACTGACTATCTACCATAACTTGCCTACCTTCGATCTATCCTTAACTTTTCCATAATTTGATGTTAGAAATGTGATGAAGCCCACGAGATTGTTTTCCCTTGATCGTCTCAATCAGTACAGCATTTTCATGGACAATCCGCCTCACTCTGAATGGTCCACTATACACAGCAAAGAATTTGCTAGTTAGGAATCTGTGCTTACATGAAAATTAAATGTGTGCAGAGAATATACAAGCTGGGAGAAATGGGCAGCCCAAGTGTTAGAAACTTAGGTGCTAGTGGCCTCTTTCCCTAACACCAGATTCCGAACAACCATACACAGCACTTCATTATAACTGTCACCACGACAATGACATATTATAGATCAGATGGCATCTAATTTAAAAACTTCGATCACAATGTTGACTTTTTACATTACGTGTTAAGTACCTGCAATAGTCAAATCGCGCTAAATAAACTGGACTCATTGGCACTATTACATAACATTCTTTTTTTTGCAACTGGTTTGTTTTGAGGAACCAGTCCTTTTACTTTAGTGTTCGAAATAAAAATTTGCAAATTTTGCTCTGAGAGACCAGCCTAACAGATGCCATTACTGGTGTTTTATTCTCTGATCAGAAGTATGGTATTTGCGTTCCTACATATCAGTAGAGTATGTCTGCTACACAGACAATTTTCAGTGCCAGCAGCATGTGTTTTAAAGCAAGATGTTAAGGGCTGATATGTTGGATTAGTTTCTCCTATCCTTCAATCAATTATGACAAGAATGAAATGCCAGGATTTCATGCTCTCCTGTCATTCTGATAGTTTCTGCCGTTTCTATCCTCGACACTATCTGACCTATGAGTCGTGTCTCCGTTCACGATATTGCTCTCATTACCCAATTCTTGTAACAAGTGCTGAAATGACGCGGAATCGTCTAAGCCTCTGCCTGCTATCACTATATCTCTGCGCAATCTCACTGGCAACTTCGTTATACAGATCCTAATGAGCTTCCCAGTTTCGTATGGCATATCCAAATACCTATTTCGTCTCAGCATTTCCTGATAACACGCCACTGGATCTCTTATACCACCTTCGTTACAATTTGGCATCACCAATATGCTTTGCTTAACCTGGTGCTGCATACTTTTCGACCAGAATTCATTTAAAAACTTGTCAGAAAATATCTTGTAGCTACTACAGTCTTTAATAACTTCCTGCATTTTCGCTCTAGCCTCGTCCCTCAAAAGATTACACACAAACTTCATTTTGAGGAGCGGTCCCCACGATGAAGGTAATGAATCTTGAAATTGAGACAGCCTTGGACTATACCCAGTTGGGTTTGCCACCTGCTTTATCCGACACAACTGTGCTTCTGACCCTCTGAATTCGTCTTCCTCTTTCTGCCTATTTTCATTTTTTGAATATCTCACCCTCCATCTGCAATCTACCTGGTGGTGTGTCACCTTCGCCACTGCACATTATTTGCAACTGTGCAAGTTCTTCCCTATGTTTCCTATTTATTTCTAATTGTGCCTCTTTAAACTGTAATAGTGATTGTATCTCCTCCTGGTCGGCATAGACCTCTCGCTGCGTACTGTCAGAGCCTGTTTCGCCTCCTATACTGATCTTTTCTACATATGCACTAATCGTATTCATTCTGACCACTACCTCCGCAGCTTCATCCCTGTGTTTATTTAGCGCCACTTCCTGCCGGGTGACTTGAGTTTCCACGCTGTCTAATGCCCCTTGTTTATCTGCAAGTAAGTCCTCCACTACTTCTTTGATTCGCTCATCTGGCAACACGTCCCTACGTTCTGTAATATCCCTCTCTATTGCAATTATTCGTACCTCCAAATTATTGGCTTTTTCTTTCACGGCATCACATACTTGCTTCAATGCACCCAGATTCTTCTCCCCCTCATCTAACCGATTATTAACTGCGGACAGACGCTCATCGATAACTGTGTGTAGCTTCCTCATTGCCTCTTTATTTCCCTTATCCATTGCCTCCAATCTTTCCTTATTTGCTTCCAATCTTTCCTTAGTCTCCCTATCTCTCTCTTTATTATCTCTATCCATCGCTTCCAATCTTTCCTTATTTGCCTACAATCTTTCCTTATTATCTCTATTCATCGCTTCCAATCTTTCCTTATTATCTCTAGTCATGGCTTCCAATCTTTCCTTATTATCTCCATCCATCCTCTGTAAAAACTGCAGTAGCACATTGTCATTTGCTACTTTTGGTGCGCTCACCTCGTTCGCTTGAGAAACCGTAGCTTCGCCAGGGGTAGCTTCACTTTCACTGCATACCTCACCTAGTCCCGGCTCGCCCGCGTCGTCGGGAAAAGACCCCGGTTGTGAACAAAGCCCACCGCTTAAAGGATCACCTAGCTGCGGTCCGCTGAACAATTCAGCCCCTTCCGAGTGTTTGCCGTTCTCGCTCATTAACCCAAGGTCAACACGTACTTCCTGCTGCACTGCTAAGTTCACCCCAGAATCACTATTCTCCATGGTGACTACACTTTTCGACTGCGACCTAGTTGCTACGTACATTACGCAAAAAAGAATTATGCAACGATCTTCCAGCCTTGGATGATATAGCAATTAACTACATAAAAAAAAGATCCTCTCCAATCCAGAAAGAAATTGCAAACAAAAAAAATTTTACTTCTTAGCGCTATCACAATATATTCATCAAATAAAAAAATCTTAACAGCAAACCCTAACAGCAAAATATCCTGGCAAAATATCCTGGCAGTGTCGAAATTATGAGAGGCACCCACATGCCTTGCTCATACTGTGGCATCAAGCAGTCAGGCCTGCAAGATGAGAGGTCTGCAAGCGAGTGGGTTCATTCTTATTTATCGAGTAACATGAACTCTCGTACTCACAATTAAGTTACAAATTATCCTCCTATACGAATAATACGCAACAAAAACGCACATCTGACTATCAGTAATTTACAGAACTCTGACTGTTCACTACGCACTGGCAATACCACATTTTCTTTTTTTTATTTAACGGCTTTTATCAACACCTGGCCATCGCACTGAATATTAGTGGCGCACACATTATAAATTCTGGATATCATGACAACATACAATTCGAAGGAAAAGGCCACCAATCTTTTTCTTTTCACTATCTTATTTATTCTGATAAATTCTATAACCTAAACACACAAATTCTATAAGCTACAACAATAACACATGAGAAATTCCGCCCAGTGGGCATAGCTTTACATTGGTGATTCTCTACCTTATGGTCTCGTAATTATTTAACGCTACAGTGCACTTTCTGGATAGGATGGTGGATCTTTTGCTATATCTCACACTTCGACTCTCACAACCATCATCACGAAACTTTCCTCCAGACCGAGCGGTACAAAAGGAACCCGCATAACCCACTACCTCTGAAAGTACCTTGCTACTCTCCCATGCAAACCACACATACTTAAATTACATGACATACACCACACTACAACATGAAATACAACACAGGGAATAGTCACAACATTATCACTTTCAGCTTTCCCACTTCAATTAATATTTATCCCAGTTTCACACGACACTGCCCCACTTCGTAATTCTACTTTCCTACTATGAACTCTGGAGATATATGCACGTCTTCCTGTGCAATGCAAGCCAAGTGGCGTTGCTGGATAGACGGCTGACTCACCTTGCTTCTCTCTCAGAGTATTATAGTTTGAATCCAGCGTCACACAGAAACATATCACGCAAAGTAATATTAAGAACATATTCATCACACACACGAGTCCTCAACTGATACCATGGACGAGTACTTCTCTTTATCCTTTGTCTCATACACAGATTGAGACTCACACAGTACTCACCACATGGAAGTACTCGCCTCTAATTTCAAGTCCTGCACACGCTATTTCTTAAATATTTCAACTTATAGTACACACGCTAGTAATTCAGCTTAACTTAAGCACACAGAAGTATTTCAACTTATTGCTACACGTGGTTTCATTGTGACCGTTGGTCACTTCCAAAGATTACTACGATCCCATTAATATTACCTGCCTGACATTTAATTCTCCCCACAAAAGTTCCTGAAATAGAGAAATTATTATTTCAAACTACTCTTAAGTATTCCACATGCATACCATGTCTCCACTCTTTTGTCTTTACGGAGCACACCCCAAACAGGTCTTAACAGCACAAGGTCCAGCGGCAGAGTGCTGAAACATGGCCGTTCTTCAGGTTCTCTCGCATCTCTGCTGAAGTGGGGGAGCACCTTGCTACCGTATTGGTCAGCACATTTCAGGCACTCAAAGCCTAGGTAAATTTTATCTCTTCGGTCCCACCAAAGATGGCCAAAGGATCGTCTCCATATATTCATATTCACTATCTGCGGTTAGCAGACGACCATACATTCATTCATTTCACAGATCTCACCAAACTGGATGTAGGGATTTATTTTGTGGGAGTGCACATGTGATCAATTAAATAAATAAATTGTCATTATTTCCCACACTGGTATCCAGATTCGCTGTATTAATTGAAATTGAGTTATTTTACAAAAAAAAATGTGTTGTTCTGACAAAAATAATGAAGTATGTTGTACCTATTTTCAATGTTTGGCGGTACTGTACCCTTTCAGTACTGACAGCGGCATTAGACCGTTTGCCGATGATGCTGTAGGCTACAGGAAAGTAGTATCACACGAAAGTTGTGAACAAGCCAATGAGGATTTGTAGAAAATAAATGCTTGGCGTAATGACTGGCAGTTTTCTCTCAATATTGGTAACTGTAACCTATTGCTTATAACAAAGCGAAAATCCCCATTAATGTACGAGTAGAGAATAAATGCCCAGTCTTTGGAAGCGGTAACATGAGTCAAGTATCTGGGACTATTCGAAATACACTCCTGGAAATTGAAATAAGAACACCGTGAATTCATTGTCCCAGGAAGGGGAAACTTTATTGACACATTCCTGGGGTCAGATACATCACATGATCACACTGACAGAACCATAGGCACATAGACACAGGCAACAGAGCATGCACAATGTCGGCACTAGTACAGTGTATATCCACCTTTCGCAGCAATGCAGGCTGCTATTCTCCCATGGAGACGATCGTAGAGACGCTGGATGTAGTCCTGTGGAACGGCTTGCCATGCCATTTCCACCTGGCGCCTCAGTTGGACCAGCGTTCGTGCTGGACGTGCAGCCCGCGTGAGACGACGCTTCATCCAGTCCCAAACATGCTCAATGGGGGACAGATCCGGAGATCTTGCTGGCCAGGGTAGTTGACTTACACCTTCTAGAGCACGTTGGGTGGCACGGGATACATGCGGACGTGCATTGTCCTGTTGGAACAGCAAGTTCCCTTGCCGGTCTAGGAATGGTAGAACGATGGGTTCGATGACGGTTTGGATGTACCGTGCACTATTCAGTGTCCCCTCGACGATCACCAGTGGTGTACAACCAGTGTAGGAGATCGCTCCCCACACCATGATGCCGGGTGTTGGCCCTGTGTGCCTCGGTCGTATGCAGTCCTGATTGTGGCGCTCACCTGCACGGCACCAAACACGCATACGACCATCATTGGCACCAAGGCAGAAGCGACTCTCATCGCTGAAGACGACACGTCTCCATTCGTTCCTCCATTCACGCCTGTCGCGACACCACTGGAGGCGGGCTGCACAATGTTGGGGCGTGAGCGGAAGACGGCCTAATGGTGTGCGGGACCGTAGCCCAGCTTCATGGAGACGGTTGCGAATGGTCCTCGCCGATACCCCAGGAGCAACAGTGTCCCTAATTTGCTGGGAAGTGGCGGTGCGGTCCCCTAGGGCACTGCGTAGGATCCTACGGTCTTGGCGTGCATCCGTGCGTCGCTGCGGTCCGGTCCCAGGTCGACGGGCACGTGCACCTTCCGCCGACCACTGGCGACAACATCGATGTACTGTGGAGATCTCACGCCCCACGTGTTGAGCAATTCGGCGGTACGTCCACCCGGCCTCCCGCATGCCCACTATATGCCCTCGCTCAAAGTCCGTCAACTGCACATACGGTTCACGTCCATGCTGTCGCGGCATGCTACCAGTGTTAAAGACTGCGATGGAGCTCCGTATGCCACGGCAAACTGGCTGCCACTGACGGCGGCGGTGCACAAATGCTGCGCAGCTAGCGCCATTCGACGGCCAACACCGCGGTTCCTGGTGTGTCCGCTGTGCCGTGCGTGTGATCATTGCTTGTACAGCCCTCTCGCAGTGTCCGGAGCAAGTATGGTGGGTCTGACACACCGGTGTCAATGTGTTCCTTTTTCCATTTCCAGGAGTGTATTTCAAATGGAACGATCAGATTACACAAGTAACGGGTAAGGCGAACTCTAGATTGCGGTTTATTGGTAGAATCCTGAAGCGATGCAGTCCTTCAACAAAGGAAATTGCTTACAATACGTTAGTTCATCCAGTCTTAGAGTCTTGTTCGTCTGTATGGGACCCTTACCAGTTGGGATATATTACACTACTGTCCATTAAAATTGTTACACCACGAAGATGTGGTGCTACACACGCAAAATTTAACCGACAGGAAGAAGATGCTGTGATACGCAAACGATTAGCTTTTCAGAGCATTCACACAAGGTCGGCGCCGGTGGCGACACCCACAACGTACTGACATGTGGAAAGTTTCCAACCGATTTCTCATACACAAACAGCAGTTGACCGTCGTTGCCTGGTGAAACGTTCATGCCTCGTGTAAGGAGGAGAAATGCGTACCACCACGTTTCCGACTTTGATGAAAATCGGATTGTAGCCTATCACGATTGCGGTTTATCGTATCGCGACATTGCTGCTCGCATTGCTCGAGATCCTATGACTGTTAGCAGAACATGGAATCGGTGGGTTCGGGAGGGTAATACGGAACGCCGTGCTGGATCCCAACGGCCTCGTATCACTAGCAGTCGAGATGACAGCCATCTTATCCACAGGGCTGTAACGGATCGTGCAGCCACGTCTCGATCCCTGAGTCAACAGATGGGGACGTTTGCAAGACAACAACCATCTGCACGAACAGTTCGACGATGTTTGCAGCAGCATGGACTGTCAGCTCAGAGACCTTTGCTGCGGTCACCCTTGACGCCGCATCACAGACAGGAGCGCCTGCGATGGTGTACTCAACGACGAACCTGGGTGCACGAATGGCAAAACGTCATTTTTTCGGATGAATCCAGGTTCTGTTTACAGCATCATGATGGTCGCATACGTGTTTGGCGACATCGGGGTGAACGCACATTGGAAGCGTGTATTTGTCATCGCCATACTGGCGTATCACCCGGCTTGGTGGTATGGGGTGCCACTGGTTACACGTCTCGGTCACCTCTTGTTCGCATTGACGGCACTTTGAACAGTGGACGTTACATTTCAGATGTGTTACGACCCGTGACTCTACGCTTCATTCGATCCCTTCGAAACCATACATTTCAGTAGGATAATGCACGACCGCATGTTTCAGGTCCTGTACGGGCCTTTCTGGATACAGAAAATGTTTGACTGTTGCCCTGGCCAGCACATTCTCCGGATCTCTCACCAATTGAAAACGTCTGGTCATCGGTGGCCGAGCAACTGGCTCGTCACAATACGCCAGTCACTACTCTTGATGAACTGTGGTATCGTGTCGAAGCTGCATGGGCAGCTGTACCTGTACACGCCATCCAAGCTCTGACTCAATGCCCAGGCGTATCAAGGCCATTATTACGGCCATAGGTGGTTGTTCTGGGTACGGATATCTCAGGATCTATGCACCCAAATTGTGTGAAAATGTAATCACATGTCAGTCCTAGTATAATATATTTGTCCAAAAATACCCGTTTATCATCTGCATTTCTTCTTGGTGTAGCAATTTTGATGGCCAGTAGTGTATTACCACCAACTTTCAAATCGCCCAATGATCACCACTGAAAGATAAGGGAAATTAGAGCTCGTACTGAGGCGTTGAGACAGTCGTTTTTCCCTAGCGCGATCCGCGAGTGGAACAGAGGGGCGAAATATGACTTTGTCGCTAATTGTGCCCTCCGCCACACACTGCTTCGTGGCTAGAGGAGTAAATTATGTAGCTGTAGATTCTGGAGGTCGCTCTGCTCGAAAAGCACAAAATTACCGTGACAGAACCACCAGAGAACCACCAGTATGTTGAAGAACTGCCCGCAGATAGGAGTGGTCTGCATGGTCAAAGGCCTTGCTGAAGTCCAGCGATGCCAAGGCACCAGGGATACGTTAGTGACGAGCAAGTGTTATCATGTCTCGGTAATGGAAATCCGGTCGCTGGGGGTGACGTAACGTGCGATGTTCTTGAGTCGCGAGGCTAGCAGCCGTGTAAATATTTTCACATCGTTGTTGAGCAACGTGGCTGATCGATAATCATGGACGCTCGATCGGCCTTGCCGTTTGTGAACAGGTTTAATGATGCCATCAAGAAAGTTGTTATGGACCACTGTCATTGGGGACATCAGTTCTTGTGCGTCCAAGTGGAAAGAGTTAAAACTTTTGTAAAATTCGATGGGGATACCATCGGGCCCTGGGGATTTGTTATCAGATACCGCCTTGATGGCATCGAGTACTTCATCTGCGGTCACGTCTGTTTGGAGCTCATGCGCTACCTCCACGGCGAGAGTGCTCGTAGTAAGTCGTGCGACCTCTGTGGTCAGTTCCACGGAATGCGGTATAGCCGCATACAATCCGGTGAAATGATTGTCGAGAGCATGTCCGATGGTTTGTTATGTCTCATTTTGGTGGCCTTGTATTGACTATACGGGAACTGATGTAAAATTACATTTCTGATTGAATCTCACTTGTACTGTGACAATTTAGAGACGAAAACTGTGGTGGTTTCATTAGGTCTGGTTCTTTGCTGTGCAACTAAGGAAGTCAATTATTTGGGGTAACTCAGGGAGCACCATTATGTTGGTATAAGTGATACGTTCTCCACGTTTTGTCTATGGCTTTGCTAATCGAAATCGTGGGCGGAGCACATGTGTGAGTAATTTGCTATTGTATTGATGGTTATGTTGTAAAGACTGTTCTCTGGTGTGTTAAATCATGCGCTGATTTGTAGCCAATCTAAGCAGAAGTTACCATTGCTACTTGCTTATGTGCTACTGTCCTTATGATTGGCGTTGTTTGTCTTTTGATTGTGGGTGTGCTCACGTTTAAAAAAAAATTACGGCTACTATTCATAAGGGTTGTCTAGTAAGGAAATTGCTTAAGCTTTTATCATATGCTGGTCTGTTTGCCTATCACATTGGCCTTCTATGCAGTAACTGAAGGAATGTATATGGTGGTTCAAGATTGTAGGCTGACTAGTATTTGAACTGGTGTTGAGCTTAAGGACGAGATCAGCATCCCGCAAACCCGCAAGCTGCGCGTGGGTGTTCTTGGATTGTGTAAGGATACGTGATGAGTGCATCGCTGTAGTTTTCGTGTGCTAAATTGCGGGGTGTCGGTGCCGTACTAGGGCTAGACTTGTGATGTATGTTATGTTGAAAGGGAATTAACTGTACCAAACTTAAGAGAGCTTTTAGTTTGTTTTAGGTCTGTACATAGAATGATGTTGATATTTTGTCGATTGCGGCAATAACTTCCTTTGTGGGGAGATCCTCTGAGGGACTTGTACTGAACTGTTGCAGTGCAGTCCATCTGAAACGTGCTGCTTAAAACTTGGGACTGCAGCTCTCTGATGTTATATATTACTGTTTAATCTGAAATGTCTTGGATGTAATATGGTTGTTGAGGATTATGTAATTTAGATCGCTGTTTCCTTAAGGGAGGTATTTCGTTTTAAAATATGTGCTCGGTCAGAGCCTATTTAAATGTGATTTTAACTCATCATTCAAATTTTCTAGTCTTGCTTTCTTAAAAGGCTTTCAGTTAAAAGATTGCTATTTGCCTGTTTAAATGTTTGAGTGACTTAAAGAATAAGAATATTATTTTGTAATCTGTACCGAGTGTTCCTTTTGGGTAATCATCATCATCAGTTATCTGCTATATTAGCAGGTCCTTGCCTCTCCATTTTCTGCGATCCATTGCTTCCTTCTTAAGACTGCTGTATGCTGTACCGTCCATCATGTCATCCAGTATCTGGAATCTCTTCCTTCCTAGCTTCCTTTTCCCTTTTACATAACCTTCTAAAACTGTTTTTATCAGTCCGTCATTCTTTCTTAATATATGCCCAATCTAATTTCTTTTTCTTCTCTTTATTACATCTTTTGGGTAATACCTGTTCAATAAATGAGTGCCTAGTCAATGGTGATGCACTCTTCTATCGCTAGCCTACCCACTCCACTCCACAGCCTATTGAACTGCTTTGTGTCGAAATGGTGTTCAGAACACCCCTCTGGCCTGACACCTCAGTAACCTGCCATTGTAACAGCAGTAACCGATCTAACAACTGCGCCAGACACTTGTTTTATACAGGCGTTGCCGACCGCAGTGCCGTATTCTGCTTCTTTACATATCTATTGAATACAGATGCCTAAACCAGTTTCTTTGGCGTTGCAGTGTGTGAGGGCTTAGAGAGAGATTTCGCCTGATGTCTTGCAGCCAACATAACAAACTGTCATGTGTATCCTTCTTCATCACAAGTCTCGGGAGCACATAGGACGGGCGACAAAGACGATCCAGCGCCATTTTCGATGGGAAATGTTTGATCGTCCACCATATAGCCTGTACCTGGTTTCCTCTAATTTCCATCCCTTACCTCTCGTGAACCGCTGGCTATGAAGACAACATTTTGATACAGACAACGAGCTGCAGACCAGCATAGAGAATTGGCGGAAAGCACAGAAGGCTGCCTTATATGACGAGGATAACGGTAAACTGGTTCTACGCTACGATAAATGTCTAGGTCGGAGCGGGTGTCCGGACAGTTGCCACGCTGGACATTTCCCACGACTTTACCTGCTCCGAAGGGTTGGGTCCCTTGTCTCTCCCCCTGTAGTGTAACGACGTAAGTTTTGTATAAATGATTTTCTTTTGACATATAACACACATAAAAATTATTTAAATTCTTTTTAAAATTGTCTCTGAATGGTTCTTGAACGAAACTGTAATTAAAACATCATCATTTGAGTCGTATGCGCAGAATTACGTCACTCAGTCCAATTGGTTTGCGCAAACTTTTTTCAATTTAGATGTCGTTTGTTTCTTCTTTTAAATTATATTAATGCAAGTTATCTGCTTTAATAAATATTAGAACTGTGGTGTCACCGCCAGACACCACACTTGCTAGGTGGTAGCTTAAATCGGCCGCGGTCCATTTAGTACATGTCGGACCCGCGTGTCGCCACTGTGTAATCGCAGACCTAGCGCCACCACCAAGGCAGGTCTCGTGATACGAGAAAGCACTCGCCCCAGTTGTACGAGAACCTAGCTACCGACCAGATGTACGAAGCCTTTCTCTCTCATTAGCCGAGAGACAGAATAGCCATCAGCTAAGTTAATGGCTACGAACTAGCAAGGCGCCATTAGCCATACAGCGATTGTACTTAAAGTCTCCTGTGTATCGTCAAGATCGATGTACCACCATGATTGAGTAAAGTTAAGTATTAAACCTGCTCCGTACTTTTCTTCCTAACATTAATTACGTATCCTGTTCCAGTACTTCACGCCCGTCTGCGTTAGTCTAGCTTGCCTTTTCAGCCATCTCAACTTCACGGTGTCGGCCCAGCTACCGACACAACAAGAACCACATTGAATAAACTTTCCAGACTCAAACTCGCGATGAACGTTATCAAAATTAATAATCTTGTTAAATAAATTAGTAATTCATTAACATAATTCTTCATAAATAAATTCTCGGAACACGTATTTAAACTTTAGTAGCATCCACTAGTTTATTATCTTCCTACATATAGACGTGAACCTGAGCCTTGAAAAGATAGGACTGAACATTTACGACATGATTAAACTTTCTATGACGTCATTGTTGTACAAAACATTACAAATTCTTATTTTTTCAGTTTTTAGAAGCACGACGCAACAACTCGGTTTCAGGATCTTCTGTTGCTCTTTGGCTGTCGACCCGCGACGTATAGTGGCCAGCAATTTTCTCTCTGGTCCCGGCAGTGAAGATGCTGTCTCCGTTCGTTGCACCGAAATAAATACAAAACTTTAGATATTTCACAACAATTACAAATATTACAAAATACATAAACAAAACACTAAATTAAACTTATATTCACCTGCAAACTGGGCTGACACTGGTGGATGGGTGACGCTTCAATTTCGCGTCCCACTACACCCCCCCCCCTTCCCCCCCCCCCCCCCCCCCTCTTCCTCCACCTCACCCGCCCGCCCAGTTTGCTTTCGAAGTTCCTAACGTGAACATCAGTATGGAAGTTATTACAACAGGCCTCCTGCTCATTGCAAAGGTTACGCGTATCTTAAACAGAGGGAATCTAAAGAAGGTGTTGTTACGTGGATGTGCTTACGCCGAAAAGCGGATCATCGCAAGGGAAAGCTGCATTCGAGGAACGGAGAAGTGTTGAAAGTATTAGAACATCTCTGTGGACCACCTGACGATGGCGCTCTGAAAGTGAGAAAGCAAGTGGAAAGGGCGAACAGAAGGTCTCGAGAAGAAACTACACAGTTATCGGTGATATACGCGGATGAAATGGGAAATCTACATAATAAAGTTTATGGCTTTGTTACAGTGATGCCTAATTCAGAGTCTATGAAGAGAGCCACGCGTCGTCGATGGAGTCAAGAGCGGGGGAACCAACAAGAACCTAAGAACTCTTATGGAATTGATCTTCATGAAGATCTATTAAAAATGGGAGATGGCAGTAGTTTTCTTCTGGAAGACGACAGATTAGAGGTGAGAATAATGATTTTTAGTGGAAGCAAAGGAAAAGAAAGTTTAAAAACATGTTCCCATTTTTTTATGGATGGAACATTTAAGAGATGCAGCAAGCAGTTTGCACAGATCTACACCATACACGTAGGCGTAGGAGGCCCGATTAAAGAAACAAACATTCTTCCTGCTGTATTTGCACTGCTCCCTAATAAGAAGAAAGACACATATGTTCGTCTGTTTCGTCTGATAAAACAGGCAGTCTCTGAGTGGTGTGCTAAACAAGTAAAGGTGGACTTTGAGGCAGCTGTGATATTGGCCATTCGTCAAGTTTTTCCCACAACTGAAATAAATGGATTGTATTTCCATATGAAGAAGAGTTTATGGAGAAGAATTCGAGTTCTCGGTCTAACTGAGGAGTACCGCTAGAATGAGGATTTAAGACTTCACATCAGCATGTGTGCAGCGCTGGCAGTTGTAAAACCGGAGGACATAATCAATGGATGGATTGAGATTCATGCAGAAGCTCCTGATAACGGAAGGTTCTCTCAATTTTTTGACTACTTTGTGGATAACTGGCTAGAGAATGAGGATATTGAAATAGAAATGTGGGACTGTTACGGAAAAAGGCGCCGAAAGAACGAATGCTGTTGAAGGGTGGCACAACAAAATAAATAGTATTATTGGAAACCCTCACCCTAGAATCAAGTATTTGGTGGAGTGCTTGAAAAAGGAAGCAGAGCTCACAAACTGCATGTACATGAAATTGGAAATGAATCTTGAAGGTAAGAAGAGGGAGAAGAACTACTTAAAGCTGGACGACAGGATAGAGAGAATCGTAAAGCATTATGAAGACACTGGCAGCATTAGGCCTTGCTTGAAAGCCATTGCCCATATTCAGAAACTGGACTAAAATACGTTAAAAATAATGTATTAAAAAACTACGAAGACCACTGAGTTCTCGCAGATTACTGAGATAAAATTATTAAAACACTGAAGCAGCATTATAGGAGCTAATATTAAGTTTTAATTGTAAATAGTGTGTACATTAGTTCAGCGTGTTTAGGCCGATTTTACACACACCAGAATGGTAGATGGTCATTTATCATTTCCACGGTCCAAAGCCTGTGCAAGGTGTGATGCGAATCAGCCTTTAATGTAAAAATTAAAAAGTATCCCTATTGTCGTCACGTTAAGATAACTTTTTTCTACCTTCCAATATTATGGCCATACTATTAAATAATTATGAGTTCTAAAATAATTTTCTGAAGCTTCAGAATCGCAACTATCACCTAAAATATCATGGTTTGTTAAACTGATAGTATACGCTTTTGTAAAAGAAAATGGGAACTGAACCTTTGAATTGCACCTAAAATTGACATCCCAAAACTGATCTGAGCCTAAGGTTGACAATTTTGGCACCTCAAATATTTTTTATTTAAGTTTAGCTGCAAACATTTATAGTAGATGTAAATCTACTTAAGTTCATTTTGATATAGTCCTTTAAAAATTACAATTTCTTACTAAATTGTTGATTATCTTTAAATAGGTCAGTAAATGCAAGGAGCTTACTGCTGAAAATTAATTGTTACTAAAGAACATCAGAAACAAATGTATTATACCTACTTTTCTTATACATTAGAGACTTTATGAAAAGATATTTGATCATTTCTTTTGTCACTGACAGTGTAATTTCATTTGCTTTGCAACACCAGGGATATATACTTCTAAATTATGTTTGCAGCTGTTCTCATTTCGAATTCTGGAATATTTACTTCGTCTTCTTTGGTGAAGGAATTTCGGCAAATGCATTTACTAACTCCACTTTAGTGGCACTGTCATCAGTAACATTACCGTCGCTGTCGCGCAGTATAGGTACTTACTGAGCCTTTCCGCTGGTTTACTTAACATGGGACCAGTGTCTCTTTGGATTTTTCGCCCCATTTCTGGAGAGAGTTTCGTTGTGGAAACTATTAAATGTATCTCGGATTGAAATATTGAAATCCGCACCAAATTTCGAGCCTCAGTAAAACTTCAACAATTTTGGAGATTTTGCGTTCGTATAAATTATACATGCCTTTTGCGGTGTTCTGCAACAGCTTTCTGTCGTGTTTTGTGTACCATGGGGGATCAGTTCCGTCTCTTATTAATTTATTTGGTATGAATATCTCGAGTGCTGTCGAGTGCTGTTGTTACAATTTCTTTGAACTTGAGCCACATATGGTCTTCATTTACATAGTTTGGAAGGATTGGAGACTATCTCTTAGAAAGACGTCACCCGAATTTTTAGCTGCTTTTATAAATATATATATTTCGCGTTTAGTTTTGGTGAATTTCTTTGTTACGGAAGTGAGCCTCGCTAGGAATGCGTGTTCACTAATCCCTGTATCCGTCGTGATGCTCAGGATTATTTGTGGCTAAGAGGTCAAGTGTGTTTTCGTAACCATTTACAATTTGAATAGCCTCGTCAACTAACTGCTAAAAATAATTTTAAAAAAGCATTTCGAACAATTACGGAACTTGTTTTCTATTTACAGTAGGGTATGAAAATGTATTTTTGTCAACATGCCTAAGGTAGATTGAAGTAACTGCCAACTATAATTGTATGAGTAGGGTGATGAGACTCGAGTTTTCTTTGAACTGTTCAGTAACTGTTTCATCTGAGACAGGGGGTCGGTAGAAAGAGCCAGTTATTTATTCCGGTTGTCGAATGTAACCTCTGCCCATACTACGTCACAGGAACTATCTGCTTCAAAGTCGATTGTGAGCTTTCTTTATTTTTCCTTAAGTTGTCCTTCTGGTTTCTGTTGTAGTGCAGATAATTACAATTACGGCTTTTCCCTCCAGAACCTAAGATGCTTTCTCTGTGACCCTGTAAATGCCAGAGCTAAACAATGTAGAACAACAACGTACGTTACAAGCGTAGCGTTCGTATAAATTATACATGCCTTTTGCGGTGTTCTGCAACAGCTTTCTGTCGTGTTTTGTGTACCATGGGGGATCAGTTCCGTCTCTTATTAATTTATTTGGTATGAATATCTCGAGTGCTGTCGAGTGCTGTTGTTACAATTTCTTTGAACTTGAGCCACATATGGTCTTCATTTACATAGTTTGGAAGGATTGGAGACTATCTCTTAGAAAGACGTCACCCGAATTTTTAGCTGCTTTTATAAATATATATATTTCGCGTTTAGTTTTGGTGAATTTCTTTGTTACGGAAGTGAGCCTCGCTAGGAATGCGTGTTCACTAATCCCTGTATCCGTCGTGATGCTCAGGATTATTTGTGGCTAAGAGGTCAAGTGTGTTTTCGTAACCATTTACAATTTGAATAGCCTCGTCAACTAACTGCTAAAAATAATTTTAAAAAAGCATTTCGAACAATTACGGAACTTGTTTTCTATTTACAGTAGGGTATGAAAATGTATTTTTGTCAACATGCCTAAGGTAGATTGAAGTAACTGCCAACTATAATTGTATGAGTAGGGTGATGAGACTCGAGTTTTCTTTGAACTGTTCAGTAACTGTTTCATCTGAGACAGGGGGTCGGTAGAAAGAGCCAGTTATTTATTCCGGTTGTCGAATGTAACCTCTGCCCATACTACGTCACAGGAACTATCTGCTTCAAAGTCGATTGTGAGCTTTCTTTATTTTTCCTTAAGTTGTCCTTCTGGTTTCTGTTGTAGTGCAGATAATTACAATTACGGCTTTTCCCTCCAGAACCTAAGATGCTTTCTCTGTGACCCTGTAAATGCCAGAGCTAAACAATGTAGAACAACAACGTACGTTACAAGCGTAGCGTTCGTATAAATTATACATGCCTTTTGCGGTGTTCTGCAACAGCTTTCTGTCGTGTTTTGTGTACCATGGGGGATCAGTTCCGTCTCTTATTAATTTATTTGGTATGAATATCTCGAGTGCTGTCGAGTGCTGTTGTTACAATTTCTTTGAACTTGAGCCACATATGGTCTTCATTTACATAGTTTGGAAGGATTGGAGACTATCTCTTAGAAAGACGTCACCCGAATTTTTAGCTGCTTTTATAAATATATATATTTCGCGTTTAGTTTTGGTGAATTTCTTTGTTACGGAAGTGAGCCTCGCTAGGAATGCGTGTTCACTAATCCCTGTATCCGTCGTGATGCTCAGGATTATTTGTGGCTAAGAGGTCAAGTGTGTTTTCGTAACCATTTACAATTTGAATAGCCTCGTCAACTAACTGCTAAAAATAATTTTAAAAAAGCATTTCGAACAATTACGGAACTTGTTTTCTATTTACAGTAGGGTATGAAAATGTATTTTTGTCAACATGCCTAAGGTAGATTGAAGTAACTGCCAACTATAATTGTATGAGTAGGGTGATGAGACTCGAGTTTTCTTTGAACTGTTCAGTAACTGTTTCATCTGAGACAGGGGGTCGGTAGAAAGAGCCAGTTATTTATTCCGGTTGTCGAATGTAACCTCTGCCCATACTACGTCACAGGAACTATCTGCTTCAAAGTCGATTGTGAGCTTACATTATTTTTCCTTAAGTTGTCCTTCTGGTTTCTGTTGTAGTGCAGATAATTACAATTACGGCTTTTCCCTCCAGAACCTAAGATGCTTTCTCTGTGACCCTGTAAATGCCAGAGCTAAACAATGTAGAACAACAACGTACGTTACAAGCGTAGCATTCTGATGTTCTTATCTCTATTTAGTGAACGTGTTTTCAGTTATGTTTTGAACATTGTCCCGCTACACTTTATTAACTAATGTTTTTAGAGAGTAAATTAATATGGAGTATGTCGTTCTTCTTTTCAAACATTCACATACCCGTTTATTCTTTCCCTATTGTCTTTTGGGTATGCAGTTGTTAAAGTTGGCGGAAATGCAGTGCTCAAAAAGAAATGATTAGCGTACATTCGCATTCTTGTTGCATCGTTCCTTTCTTGTTGCTCCCATGCCGATGGACTGTTTCTATCGCAATCAGTAACTGTGAAAGGAAGCTACCGTACAGACAGAGGAATCTATATTTATACTTGGCAGAAATAAATTACATACTGACATAATCGTCGGTATTGCTTTCATTTCCTAAAAGTTATAAATATTTCGATTTCGGAAAAGAAGCTCTGTATTTGGCCAAGATGTGAAGAAGAAGGTCCCTTACGTACTGGTTGTATCGAGTAAGATGTGGAGACGGCGGTTTGAAAGCGGACAGAGGTAGTGCTGGGAAGGCGTCCCTTACCTGAGGAATCGCTACTCAAGCTACCTGGCGCAGGGGCAAGTGTGGCAAATGTCCGGCGTGGCAAATGTCCGGCATTCGTCGGAGCGGCAACTATGCAGAGAGTAGCTGGAAGGTGTAACTAACTGTTACAAATAAAACATTTACGGTTTACAGAGTGGTTTCAATTTCTCGACCGATCTGACGTACTTCCCGAATAGCCCTCGTAGTTTGCAAGTAATTATTTTCTGAAATGATAGGACGGACAACCTACAGAGCGAGAAATTGTGCCCGTCAGGAAAAGGAGGGACTGGCGTTTGTGCGAGTGCCCAGCCGCGCCGTAGGAAGCTTATAATGAGCTAGCGTCAGCTCGGTGGGCGCGGAGCGGCGTTTAAATTGGAGTGTCTGACGGCCTTTGGCTGCGGCGCTGGTCCGCCCACACAAAGCGACGCGCCGCTGCGCCGCTGTTATCGGCCCGGGCTCGCCGGCTGGATCGCCGCCGGCTTTGTGTGCCCCGGAGCGCCGTCTGTCGTAGCGGAGCGAGTCTCTCGCGGGACTGCAGCGTTCGTTAGGCACGGCTTGCCCCCCGAGGACTTGGTCCCTTCTAGGAACCCCCCAGACGCCGCCAGTCAGCAATTCGGACGATACTCTGCGCGTCCCATTGTCAGCATGCGGCTTGTTTGCGGAGACTGCTGTTTCTGCGAGCGTCAAAGGGGGCGTGCAGGGTAGTCTAAGTACCAATTTCCTGTGCAGGTGGGACCGAGAGAGGTGATGCCAAAGAGATAGAATACCAGAGTGAGGCAACAGCGCCACGACAGTGAAGCAGATTGGAGAACCCTCCGCCATGATTTATGTCGTAAGTGCGTATGTGTCCGTGCGCGCGTTTGTGTGTGTGTGTGTGTGTGTGTGTGTGTGTGTGTGTGTGCTCAACGGCGGGATATCAACGCCCAGATTTATGTCGTCAAAACAAATCGCGTAGGATACTGACACGTAATGTGTCAAGTAACTACTTTAAGAGAGGAACAGATCTGTTTAAAACGGACGAACACTTGATGTAATCATCTTTCAGGGTTGAGATATGTCACTGGGGGATCATCTGTAACACCATCAAGTTTCACGATAACTTCTCTAGATAACAGAAATTTGCTATTCCAGTTTATTTTCAGTAATGTTTTTGTCAATTTTCGTATAAAAAAAGTATAAGATTCATGTTTTTCCAGGGCTAGTTCTGCAGCATTCGATGTCCATCCGTTACGTAATAATAATTTTACAAGTTTTTGTGCTGTAATGTTGTGCTACGATAATGAGTGATCCTATAAATTTCACAGTCAAGTACGAAACGCGATCTTATTTTAATTTTTTCTTCTTGAGGTTGGTGTATTGCCGTTCATAAAAAATGCCACCTGTGCAGGGTGTTCCAGAATTTCTGTTGCGCGCTTCTAGATGTTGTAGAAGGTGGGCAGATCAAGTTTTGCATAGGAACCCATGTCCGGAAATGTAATACAACGACGCTACGGAGCGTCAAAGTTATATGCGCCGACGCCTGTAAATGTATGTACGAGTATGTACAGGGTGATTCTGTGATAATGATAACAGACTTTCTAGGATGATGAAGAAGGATAAATGTATCAATTTGAGGTAAGGGTTCCTGTATAGGAAACGAACAAGTCGGAAGTTATAAGCGAAAACTGCTCTGACACCTCTGACAGTGGAATATATGTACTGGTACTGTTGTTGCTGGTCCGACCCCGGTAGCTACGTGGTCAGCACGACAGAATGTCAATCCTGAGATTCGATTCCCGGCTGGGTCGGAGATTTTCTCCGCTCAGGGACTGGGTGTTGTGTTTTCCTAATCATCATCATTTCATCCCCATCGACGCGCAAGTCGCCGAAGTGGCGTCAAATCGAAAGACGTGCACCCGGCCGGCCGGTGTGACCGAGCGGTTCCAGGCGCTTCAGTCTGGAATCGCGTGACCGCTATGGTCGCACGTTCGAATCCTGCTACGGGCTTGGATGTGTGTGATGTCCTTAGGTTGGTTAGGTTTAAGTAGTTCTAAGTTCTAGGGGATTGATGACCTCTGATGTTAAGTCCCCTGGTGCTCAGAGCCATTTGAACGATTTGAACCCGGCGAACGGTCAACCCGACGGGAGGCCCTAGTCACACGACATTTTTACTGTTGCTGCTAAGATTCTAGGACAGGCAACTTTCAGAGGTGGCAGTATGGACCAAAACAACGAAAAAATGTCCTGCAGACTTGGGCTCTAAAATTCCTACCTTGTAACGTTTTTTAAACAATAATTATCTTTTAGATAGTTAAGGGAGTATCATGGAGAGCTTCATCAAACCAGTGTCTGGACTGAAGACCACAACAACAACTTAAGGGAGTGCCTATGCACATAACAAATAAACGAAATTCTCCTACTTGATCTGCTTTGTGCTACATTGAATGAATGCCTGACTGAGCATGCAAAACTGGAGTTATCGTTTAGTGTGTCGTTACTGCAAGTGGTGTACTTACGCTGTGTTATTGTTGGCAAAAACTTTATACGAATTGATGGGGGGATGCAACTTTGAATACCAATAAATAAATACGGTCACTGCAAAAATCATTCAGCCCCTTAGGCACTGAATCCTCTGGACCTGTTCAAAACTGATAACTTTGGTCCCTGTGCACATAACAAATAAATTAAATTGTTTTACCTCTAAAGCAGCAACGGTGGAACGCGATGTAGTCTGGTCTCTCATGAAAAAATAGAAGTTTTCTTGCTACAGGCTCAGCGGTGTGCAATGATGGCTGTAATACTTTGAAAACATTTAAGAAAAATTCAACGTCTTTGAAAAACCTATGACCTGAACAGGGAGGTTGTGGTGAATTATTAACACAGAGTTTTTAGTAAAATTATATTTCGAGTTATGTTTGGCTTTTCAAAACATCTGACAATTGAAATTACATTACTCAGAAAAATTACATCCATTTTGCTAATTGATTCACAAACAATGAGATTTATACAGCAAGTATTATCTAATGTCACTAAAAAAGCATAAATACAAATCATCAAATTACATATACCTGTGTTAACAAATCTTAGGCTTATCAAAATGGAAATATCTAACTATTCTTTTCATCAAACGAGTTTACGTACATTGTGGGGTTACTGAACAATTACAAACTATCAGCCAACTCATCTACAGTAACAGGCTGGCAAAACGAGAGTCTTAAATATTTAACATCTTTACCTTGCTTGCGAGAAAACTTTTGTTTGCATGTTCTCGTTCCTACATTAACCTAACACTGGGTGGCTTCACAGAGCACACCACAAACTGCCTACTCCATCCTCTTTCTCTCACAGACAGCTACCCACAAATGTGCGCCAAGCGCTCTCTTAATCCAACACTACAGTCTCAGATCAGAAGCAGTATCTTTGGCTCTGCGATCGTGTAGAGTCAGCAACCCGCTTTATAAAGCCTGTCAGAGACATACGTCGTTTATAATATCATAGTTTCATCTTAGTTTACATTAATATTATCATATTCGGGTACCACATACAAGTGTACCCCAGTAGACTCCAGTCAACCTTAAGACCTATGAGCACTTTTTCAATAGAGGAGACCTGTCTCACGGTAGCGAAGCTGAACGTTCTCATAGCTCCTCGGAATGCATTTTAGAGCCCATATTTATCCGACTTTTTTTCCTTGTTTTGATCCATACTACCGCCTCCTACCTTACAGTCTTAGCAACAACAATACTAGTATATGTATTCCACTGTCAGAGATTTTTTTATAACTTTCGACTTGCTCGTCTGTGGTACAGGGACCTCCAATTGATACGTTTATCCTTCTCCACCATCCTAGAAAGTTTATAAAATCACCACAGAATCACCCTGTATGTACATACATTCACAGGCGCCGGCGCCTGTAACTTTGACGCTTTTTAGCGTCGTTGGATGACTTTCCGTACATGGTTCCTATGTAAAACTTCATTTAGTAAGACCCCTCTACAACCTCTAGAAGTGTGCAACACGAATTATGAAGCACACAGTATATGGTTTGCTTACAAACTTACTTTACGTAAAGCTTATGATGGGGCATTTTTTGAAAATGATTCACTTTATTTTGATAACTATGTAAACGTTTAATATTCTACTACATTTACAAGAATTTTCATTCATAAAAATATAGTTTCATTTATATTTGTGTCTGTAATGAAAAGTGGGAAACATTCTGTCAATTAATTTGACCAATAGAGCCTTCGGGATATTTCTAGAAGGAACTATGTTTTATTTATACCAAGAAAATCGCGCCAAAGTGATGACTTCAGTTCGTCACTTCGGTGCAGTCACTGGTTGTAAGCTCCTAGACTGCTGAGTTACTGCACATTTAGTTTTTATTTGAACATCATGAGAAGGTGCGTATGAATATATTTCTGTGTTATGTTAAAGCGTTTATGAAGTTTCTGATGAGTGGACCTAAAAATAAAGATCGCTAATATTAAAAATAGTGTATTAAACTTCGTTCTCATCAAATTACTCAGTGCAGTTACATTATGTTCGACGTCAGCATGTAACAACCACTCACAAGTGGCAGGTGGGACCACTAACCGTAGAGGGTATATAAAGCATGTCGTTGTCTTATTGCGAAATGGATCGATTAATCTGACATACAAAAGGACATGATAATTGGCTTGCGGGCCAAGGGTGAAAGCATTTCCAAAACGGCTAAGTTTATAAACTGTTAGTGTGCCGACGTTCTCAAAGGATGTCGTGCATGGGAAAATGGCGCTATCCTAAACAGGCGTCGAGGCAACAGGGTGTTATAAAAAGGTACGGCCAAACTTTCAGGAAACATTCCTCACTCACAAATGAAGAAAAGATGTTATGTGGACATGTGTCCGGAAACGCTTAATTTCCATGTTAGAGCTCATTTTAGTTTCGTCAGTATGTACTGGACTTCCTCGATTCACCGCCAGTTGGCCCAATTGAAGGAAGGTAATGTTGACTTCGGTGCTTGTGTTGACATGCGACTCATTGCTCTACAGTACTAGCATCAAGCACATCAGTACGTAGCATCAACAGGTTAGTGTTCATCACGAACGTGGTTTTGCAGTCAGTGCAATGTTTACAAATGCGGAGTTGGCAGATGCCCATTTGATGTATGGATTAGCACGGGGCAATAGCCGTGGCGCGGTACGTTTGTATCGAGACAGATTTCCAGAACGAAGGTGTCCCGACAGGAAGACGTTCGAAGCAATTGATCGGCGTGTTAGGGAGCACTGAACATTCCAGCCTATGACTCACGATTGGGGAAGACCTAGAACGACGAGGACACCTGCAATGGACGAGGCAATTCTTCGTGCAGTTGACGATAATCCTAATGTCAGCGTCAGAGAAGTTGCTGCTGTACAAGGTAACGTTGACCACGTCACTGTATGGAGAGTGCTACGGGAGAACCAGTTATTTATGCACCATGTACAGCGTGTGCAGGCACTATCAGTAGCTGATTCGTCTCCACGGGTACACTTCTGCGAATGGTTCATCCAACAATGAGTCGATCCTCATTTCAGTGCTTCAGGCTTCATTCCAACGTGATCAAATTGTAAATTTTCACAATCAACATGTGTGGGCTGACGAGAATCCGCACGCAATTGTGCAATCACGTCATCAACACAAATTTTCTGTGAACGTTTGGGCAGGCATTGTTGGTGATGTCTCGATTGGGCCCCATGTTCTTCCGCCTACGCTCAATGGAGCACGTTATCATGATTTCATACGGGATACTCTACCTGTGCTGCTAGAACATGTGCCTTTACAAGTACGACACAACATGTGGTTCATGCACGATGGAGCTCTTGCACATTTCAGTCGAAGTGTTCTCAACAACAAATTTGGTGACCCATGGATTGGTAGAGGCGGACCAATTCCGTGGCCTCCACGCTCTCCTGACCTCAACCCTCTTGACTTTCATTTATGGGGGCATTTGAAAGCTCTTGTCTACACAACCCCGGTACCAAATGTAGAGACTATTCGTGCTCGTATTGTGGACGGCTGTGATACAATACGCCATTCTCCAGGACTGCATCAGCGCATCATGGATTCCATGCGGCGGAGGGTGGATGCATGTATCCTCGCTAACGGAGGACATTTTGAACATTTCCTGTAACAAAGTGTTTGAAGTCGCGCTGGTACGTTCTGTTGCTGTGTGTTTCCATTCCGTGATTAATGTGATTTGAAGAGAAGTAATAAAATGAGCTTTAACATGGAAAATAAGCGTTTCCGGACACATGTTCACATAACATATTTTCTTTCTTTGTGTGTGAGGAATGTTTCCTGAAAGTTTGGCCGTACCTTTTTGTAACACCCTGTATACTCGTACCACGGGACGTAGATGACAGAGGTGGCCGATGGTTGCAGATACGTGTGCGAGTGTATAGACGGGCAACTATTGAGCGAGTGATGACCCAGGTTTGCGAAGCGGCTGTCAACAGTGTCTGCTCGACGACCGTTTGGTGAACGTGTATCTCTAAATTCAAGCTTCTGGTTCGTGCACTCATACTGACCTCTGTTCATCGGCGATGGAAGCTGGAACTGGCACGCCAGTACCGCCACTGAACACCCACTGAATGGCGATGAGTGGTCTTTTCAGATTGATCACGTTTTATGGTCAATGTGACAGATGGCCGTTGCCGTATACGGTTCTGGAAAAATCATCGGCAAGGTCCAGGCGGAGGATGCAGCGTTATGGTCTGGGAAATGTTTTCGTGGTATTCCCTGGGCGATATCATCATTGTGGGAGGGGCAATGAATCCAAACAAGTATGCACCTATCCTTGAAGACCATGTCCATTCCTACATGCAGTTTCTTTACCTTAGCATGATGACATCTGGCAGCAGGACAACGAATCGTGTCACATGGCTCACAGTTTACACGCGCGGTTCGAAAATCGCCAAGACATTAATAATAACATAATTCCCTTCATTATGTAATGGATCTGGGAGATGTGTTATTTTCTACCGGATTTGTCGATACCAAATCTAATGAAGGAGGTTGTAAATGTTTTCTTATATTTTTCTCAGAATATTTTTTGTGAATTGTAATTTGCCTTATTTTATGCTAATTTGCTTATATGTTCGAGAGTGACACCTATTGATTAATGTTAGTAGATGTGACGAATAATATCAAAGAGACTGCTTACAAGTGGAAGCTTGTGTGTTGTATGAAATGTCTTTGACGCTGGAGTCGTCTTTGACCGTAGTCAGTCGGCAGTGAACACCCGGTGTGTGACGGTGGAACAATGTACAGGTCCCTGTTATAATAATTTGCAAGTGACCAGTAAAAATGAGTTATTCTACTACCTTTTTATATAAATATCAAGAAGGAAGCACATTCGGAAAAATGGTATTTGAAGCACCAAAAATGAGGCAAACGCATTGAACCAGAACATTTCCGCAGCCGACGAAACAGCATTATGGAATCATACATTCACTAGACGACTGAAGAAAACACAAAAAAGTCAAACATAATCTTATAAACATCCACGGAAAAGTGAGTACTGTCACGAAATATGCTAAATTCAAGTATATAAAAATAGTGAGCATATTTCAGCTGGGGACTGTAGCCGGGATGTTGTGTTCACGTGACCTTCAACAGTGCTACGAAGAAGAAAATTTTTGTGTGTTAATACCAGTTTTTCAGAATGTGTGTTGCAGTATTTGTGTTCATCGGGAAGTAAAAGTTTTGGAGAAGAAGTGTTTCGGCAAAAAATATAATTTTCGACAGAAGAAGGAATTTCAAGAATTTTGGTCAACAATCACATGGATGGAAAATGTGGATTTGCAACAGTAGAACAGAGTTCCAGATAAGTCACGAAACCGTCGTATTTTGTTAAAACAATATTTTTATCTTGTTTTCTATTACTGTGTTTTTAAATTTTTTCTTCACAATGGCTTATGAGATTTTTGAGAGTATTGTGCCTAAAGTAGAAAATAGTAATTTAATAGACTTAGAAAATCAGGACAGGTCAAATGAAAGAACCGATCAATTTGATTTAAAAAGTTTTCTTGTAAAAACAATTATCCACAGAAAAGTGAGTACCGTCACGAAATATGCTAAATTAAAGTATATAAAAATAGTGAGCATATTTCAACTAGAATAATACATCATATACTGCAAAAACAGCTTATATCTCTAAATGCATGAGAAATTAACGCAATGTCTAATTGTGTCATTATATCTCTCATCATGCGTATTCAATTCCACGACATTTATTTGCCCTGCCGGTTAAACATTACAGTTACGCACTCTCGCCTGGAGCAGTTTCATCTCTGGTAAGTTGGAGCCAGCTATATAGTCAATTCTGTAGCTACCGCCTTCAGCAAGCTAGTCTTTCGGCTGAAATTTTCGTGGGTTTACATCCACGGATGCATCATCACGGCCGCTGTAGGGTCCCGTCAAGAAGAGAAGGGGCAAACTGTTAGTTTTACCGACTGCAGCGTGTGCATAGCATCCCATTAGGAAGAGTGGAGGAAAGCGGTTCGGTTTTCTACCCGTAGCGGCTAACTCACTCTTTCTACCGCCACCGAGATGACCAAACGTGATCGTCCGAATTTGAGATAATGTGTGTCCCATGGACGAAGAATGAGTATCGCTGCAGCATGGCGGCAGCAGACGGCACTGCGCAGAGTGGCACGTGCGCCGCTGCTGGATTACTGGTTGTTCTTCATGTTTTATTCTCACAGTTTTTACATATCGATAAAACGGATATCTCACTAGACCAATTCTGGACCACTCTATCGAATGGACACGTAAAATTCAGCTTTAAAAATAATTTTGTTTGTAACAGGAAATGAACCGACACTTTCCACGCAAATATCTACCGAAATACCAGACAAGATGTACCTGGTGAGTCTTAGGAGAGACATCCTTTATACAGTCAGATTACATGAGTAATTCAGTATAGGTGGAATATTTAGTGAGATCTGTGGTAATCAAATAGGTTGCTTAAATAATTAATAGTCAGGTTGCCTCTGAAAACGTGGTTCACACAGTAATAATTAAACCATTTAGATTGAAAAACCCCCCCATGAACCATGGACCTTGCCGTTGGTGGGGAGGCTTGCGTGCCTCAGCGATACAGATAGCCGTACCGTAGGTGTAACCACAACGGAGGGGTATCTGTTGAGAGGCCAGACAAACGTGTGGTTCCTGAAGAGGGGCAGCAGCCTTTTCAGTAGTTGCAAGGGCAACAGTCTGGATGATTGACTGATCTGGCCTTGTAACAATAACCAAAACGGCCTTGCTGTGCTGGTACTGCGAACGGCTGAAAGCAAGGGGAAACTACAGCCGTAATTTTTCCCGAGGGCATGCAGCTTTACTGTATGATTACATGATGATGGCGACCTCTTGTGTAAAATATTCCGGAGGTAAAATAGTCCCCCATTCGGATCTCCGGGCGGGGACTACTCAAGAGGATGTCGTTATCAGGAGAAAGAAAACTGGCGTTCTACGGATCGGAGCGTGGAATGTCAGATCCCTTAATCGGGCAGGTAGGTTAGAAAATTTAAAAAGGGAAATGGATAGGTTGAAGTTAGATATAGTGGGAATTAGTGAAGTTCGGTGGCAGGAGGAACAAGACTTCTGGTCAGGTGACTACAGGGTTATAAACACAAAATCAAATAGGGGTAATGCAGGAGTAGGTTTAATAATGAATAGGAAAATAGGAATGCGGGT
Source organism: Schistocerca serialis cubense (assembly GCF_023864345.2). Classification (NCBI taxonomy): domain Eukaryota; kingdom Metazoa; phylum Arthropoda; class Insecta; order Orthoptera; family Acrididae; genus Schistocerca; species Schistocerca serialis. The sequence continues at coordinate 588,126,983 of NC_064644.1, forward strand.
AAGCTACTACAAACAGCATAGTGAACGCATTATTGTGGCCAAGATAGATACGAAGCCCACGCCTACTACAGTAGTACAAGTTTATATGCCAACTAGCTCTGCAGATGACGAAGAAATTGAAGAAATGTATGATGAAATAAAAGAAATTATTCAGATAGTGAAGGGAGACGAAAATTTAATAGTCATGGGTGACTGGAATTCGAGTGTAGGAAAAGGGAGAGAAGGAAACATAGTAGGTGAATATGGATTGGGGGACAGAAATGAAAGAGGAAGCCGCCTGGTCGAATTTTGCACAGAGCACAACATAATCATAACTAACACTTGGTTTAAGAATCATGAAAGAAGGTTATATACATGGAAGAACCCTGGAGATTCTAAAAGGTATCAGATAGATTATATTATGGTAAGACAGAGATTTAGGAACCAGGTTTTAAATTGTAAGACATTTCCGGGGGCAGATGTGGACTCTGACCACAATCTATTGGTAGACCTGTAGATTAAAACTGAAGAAACTGCAAAAAGGTGGGAATTTAAGGAGATGGGACCTGGATAAACTAAAAGAACCAGAGGTTGTACAGAGATTCAGGGAGAGCATAAGGGAGCAATTGACAGGAATGGGGGAAATAAATACAGTAGAAGAAGAATGGGTAGCTTTGAGGGATGAAGTAGTGAAGGCAGCAGAGGATCAAGTAGGTAAAAAGACGAGGGCTAGTAGAAATCCTTGGGTAACAGAAGAAATATTGAATTTAATTGATGAAAGGAGAAAATATAAAAATGCAGTAAGTGAAACAGGCAAAAAGGAATACAAACGTCTCAAAAATGAGATCGACAGGAAGTGCAAAATGGCTAAGCAGGGATGGCTAGAGGACAAATGTAAGGATGTAGAGGCCTATCTCACTAGGGGTAAGATAGATACCGCCTACAGGAAAATTAAAGAGACCTTTGGAGATAAGAGAACGACTTGTATGAATATCAAGAGCTCAGATGGAAACCCAGTTCTAAGCAAAGAAGGGAAAGCAGAAAGGTGGAAGGAGTATATAGAGGGTCTATACAAGGGCGATGTACTTGAGGACAATATTATGGAAATGGAAGAGGATGTAGATGAAGATGAAATGGGAGATATGATACTGCGGGAAGAGTTTGACAGAGCACTGAAAGACCTGAGTCGAAACAAGGCCCCCGGAGTAGACAATATTCCATTGGAACTACTGAGGGCCGTGGGAGAGCCAGTCCTGACAAAACTCTACCATCTGGTGAGCAAGATGTATGAAACAGGCGAAATACCCTCAGACTTCAAGAAGAATATAATAATTCCAATCCCAAAGAAAGCAGGTGTTGACAGATGTGAAAATTACCGAACTATCAGCTTAATAAGTCACAGCTGCAAAATACTAACACGAATTCTTTACAGACGAATGGAAAAACTAGTAGAAGCCAACCTCGGGGAAGATCAGTTTGGATTCCGTAGAAACACTGGAACACGTGAGGCAATACTGACCTTACGACTTATCTTAGAAGAAAGATTAAGGAAAGGCAAACCTACGTTTCTAGCATTTGTAGACTTAGAGAAAGCTTTTGACAATGTTGACTGGAATACTCTCTTTCAAATTCTAAAGGTGGCAGGGGTAAAATACAGGGAGCGAAAGGCTATTTACAATTTGTACAGAAACCAGATGGCAGTTATAAGAGTCGAGGGACCTGAAAGGGAAGCAGTGGTTGGGAAGGGAGTAAGACAGGGTTGTAGCCTCTCCCCGATGTTGTTCAATCTGTATATTGAGCAAGCAGTAAAGGAAACAAAAGAAAAATTCGGAGTAGGTATTAAAATTCATGGAGAAGAAATAAAAACTTTGAGGTTCGCCGATGACATTGTAATTCTGTCAGAGACAGCAAAGGACTTGGAAGAGCAGTTGAATGGAATGGACAGTGTCTTGAAAGGAGGATATAAGATGAACATCAACAAAAGCAAAACAAGGATAATGGAATGTAGTCTAATTAAGTCGGGTGATGCTGAGGGAATTAGATTAGGAAATGAGGCACTTAAAGTAGTAAAGGAGTTTTGCTATTTGGGGAGCAAAATAACTGATGATGGTCGAAGTAGAGAGGATATAAAATGTAGGCTGGCAATGGCAAGGAAAGCGTTTCTGAAGAAGAGAAATTTGTTAACATCCAGTATAGATTTAAGTGTCAGGAAGTCATTTCTGAAAGTATTCGTATGAAGTGTAGCCATGTATGGAAGTGAAACATGGACGATAAATAGTTTGGACAAGAAGAGAATAGAAGCTTTCGAAATGTGGTGCTACAGAAGAATGCTGAAGATTAGATGGGTAGATCACATAACTAATGAGGAAGTATTGCATAGGATTGGGGAGAAGAGAAGTTTGTGGCACAACTTGACCAGAAGAAGGGATCGGTTGGTAGGACATGTTCTGAGGCATCAAGGGATCACCAATTTAGTATTGGAGGGCAGCGTGGAGGGTAAAAATCGTAGAGGGAGACCAAGAGATGAATACACTAAGCAGATTCAGGATTTCCTAGAAGAAAGAACACAACATGTCATTCTTAACGGTTAAAAATCTGCAGATGTAGAGGTAATTTCGGGAGTACCGCAGGGAAGCGTGATAGGACCTTTATTGTTTACAATATACATAAATGACTTAGTTGACAACATCGGTAGCTCCGTGAGGCTATTTGCAGATGACACGGTTGTCTACAAGAAAGTAGCAACATCAGAAGACTCGTACGTACTCCAGGAGGACCTGCAGAGGATTAATGCATGGTGCGACAGCTGGCAGCTTTCCCTAAACGTAGATAAATGTAATATAATGCGCATACATAGGGGCAGAAATCCATTCCAGTACGATTATGCCATAGGTGGTAAATCATTGGAAGCGGTAACGACCGTAAAATACTTAGGAGTTACTATCCGGAGCGATCTGAAGTGGAATGATCACATAAAACAAATAGTGGGAAAAGCAGGCGCCAGGTTGAGATTCATAGGAAGAATTCTAAGAAAATGTGACTCATCGACGAAAGAAGTAGCTTACAAAACGCTTGTTCGTCCGATTCTTGAGTATTGCTCATCAGTATGGGACCCTTACCAGGTTGGATTAATAGAAGAGATAGACATGATCCAGCGAAAAGCAGCGCGATTCGTCATGGGGACATTTAGTCAGCGCGAGAGCGTTACGGAGATGCTGAACAAGCTCCAGTGGCGGACACTTCAAGAAAGGCGTTACGCAATACGGAGAGGTTTATTATAGAAATTACGAGAGAGCACATTCCGGGAAGAGATGGGCAACATATTACTACCGCCCACATATATCTCGCGTAATGATCACAACGAAAAGATCCGAGAAATTAGAGCAAATACGGAGACTTACAAGCAGTCGTTCTTTCCACGCACAATTCGTGAATGGAACAGGGAAGGGGGGATCAGATAGTGGTACAATAAGTACCCTCCGCCACACACCGTAAGGTGGCTCGCGGAGTGTAGATGTAGATGTAGATGTAGGTTGCAGTAGGTACTGGGAGATGAAAAAGCTTGCACAGGATAGAGTAGCATGGAGAGCTGCATCAAACCAGTCTCAGGACTGAAGACCACAACAACAACAACAACAACAGATTGAAAAAAAATTTTTGAAGGTTGCACAGTGAGTGGCACACATACATGGTGAGTCACCTAACGTTACCGCTGGATATATTTCGTAAACCACATCAAATACTGACGAACCGATTCCATAGACCGAACGTGAGGAGAGGGGCTAGTGTAATTGTTTAATACAAACCATACAAAAATGCACGGAAGTATGTCTTTTTAACACAAACCTACGTTTTTTTAAATGGAACCACGTTAGTTTTGTTAACACATCTGAACATATAAACAAATACGTCATCAGTGCCGTTTGTTGCATTGTAAAACGTTAATTACATCCGGAGATATTGTAACCTAAAGTTGACGCTTGAAACCTCCGACGTTCAGTTGCGTGTTGTAACAAACACGGGCCACGGTCGGCGAGCAGCATCTGCACGGACATGTTTACGATGACGAGCGTGTTTACGAGTGTGGCTGTAGTGCACTGTTGTGGTTTGGTCTAGCTGTCGCAGTGTCCGCATGTAGCGCTTGCTGCTATTGTTATTCTGCATTCGTCTCCGCACGCAGATCAACTGTAGTACACGGTGTTACCAGACGTCTGTGATAGTGTAGTGTTGTAGGAACTGTGACCATGGTGTATTCGAACTCTGAAAAGGCGGCGATGATACTCATCTATGGCGAGTGTCGACGAAATGCAGCTGAAGCCTGCAGGGTGTATGCAGAACGGTACCCGGACAGAGAGTATCCAACGTGCCGCACATTGCAAAACATCTACCGCCAACTGTATGCAACAGGTATGGTCGTAGCACGCAAACAGGTCCGTAACAGGCCCGTCACAGGAGAAGCGGGTGCAGTTGGTGTGTTAGCTGCAGTTGCCATGAACCCACACATGAGTACACGGGACATTGCGAGAGCCGGTGGACTGAGTCAAAGTAGTGTCATGCGCATACTGCATCGTCAGCGCTTTCACCCGTTTCATGTGTCGCTACATCAGCAATTACATGGTGATGACTTTAATCATCGAATGCAATTCCGTCAATGGGCATTAACAGAGAATGCGTTGCAGTTCTACCTGTTTACCGATGAAGCGGGTTTCACAAACCACGGGGCAGTGAATCTACGGAACATGCATTACTGGTCCGTGGACAAGTGGACAATCCTCGCTGGCTCAGACAGGTAGAGCGACAGCGACCGTGGACTGTAAATGTATGGTGCGGAATCATTGGCGACCACCTCATTGGTCCTCACTTCATTGCAGGGGCCCAAACAGCTGCAACATACATCGCGTTTCTACAGAATGATCTGCCAACGTTGCTCGAAAATGTCCCACTGGAAACGCGTCGACGTATGTGGTATCAGCATGATGGTGCACCTGTACATTCCGAAACTAACACTAGGCTGACCCTTGACAGGGTGTTCGACGGGCGTTTCATAGGACGTGGAGGACGCATAAATTGGCCAGCCCGTTCTCCTGATCTTACACCTCTGGACTTCTTTCTGTGGGGTACGTTAAAGGAGAATGTGTACCGTGATGTGCCTACAACCCCAGAGGATATGAAACAACGTATTGTGGCAGCCTGCGGCGACATTACACCAGATGTACTGCGGCGTGTACGACATTCATTACGCCAGAGATTGCAATTGTGTGCAGCAAATGATGGCTACCGCATTGAACATCTATTGGCCTGACATGTCGGGACACACTCTATTCCACTCCGTGATTGAAAGCGGAAACCACGTGTGTACGTGTACCTCACCCCTAATGGTAATGTACATGTGCGTCAGTGAAAAAGACCAGTAAAAAGGTGTTAGCATGTGGACGTAATGTGCGGTTCCAGTCTCTTCTGTACCTAAGGTCCATCACCGTTCCCTTTGGATCCCTACGTAATTCGGTGCTCTCCGATACACACGATCGAACAGCGGAGGAGTGGTACTCAAGCGTCAACTTTAGGTTACAATATCTCCGGATGTAATTAACATTTTACAATGCAACAAACGGCACTGATTACGTATTTGTTTATATGTTCAGATGTGCTAACAAAACTAACGGGGTTCCATTTAAAAACGTAGGTTTGTGTTAAAAAACATACTTCCGTGCATTTTTTTATGGTTTGTATTAACCAATTACACTAGCCGCTCTCCTCACGTTCGGTCTGTGGAATCGATTCGTCAGTATTTGATGTGGTTTACGAAATACATCCAGCGGTAACGTTAGCTGACTCACCCTGTATACGAATACTCTCGTCCGGACGATTGATTGTGTCACATTCAGAAGAAGAAGACACGGTCTGGAAAATTCAGTTTACGCTCGCTCTTCGTGTTGTTTAATATACCCTTTAGTACACGAAAGACATGTATGAGTTAGAAGTACGTGTCATTCACAAGTTTAAGAACAGAGAGTTCACGGGGAACGCATCGACAAATGTTCAACGGATGGATAACTTTCATTTTCATTTGAAATAAACTTCGTGTTACATGGGTCAAATATGAAACCTTCGATTCGTGGATTAGCTGTATTACGACTGAATATCCGCAGCAAGTTGAAGGTCTTAGCTGATTGTTAGTTAATGAAATTAGTAAAGACACTACCTTGCTAATCTTCTTCGTGATTCAGTTAATCATCTGCGCAGTATATACATCGAAATTTTGATAAAAGTTGCTATGTTTCAAAAAGAACCAAGACTGTCTTACAAAGTAATTTAGACTTTATACTTTTTGCTTTGTAACACACGGCTCCCATTGTAATTTGAACTCATAATTTCAAACTAGAAACTATCTCCTGATAGAAAATTACAGGCCTTTCTGTCTGTAAACCATATTTTCTAATGTGGAAGCACACTCCATTTAAAATTTAACCGAAGCAGAAAAAACAGTATAGAAGTAATGCCCCATTGAAACTGACAGAAACTGAGACATTTACTAATTTATATACAAAAAAAAGACATAATTCGCCATACTTTCTAAGTCTCGCACTGGTGGTGGTGCATAGAGATTAAAAGACCACGTAAACAATAATAAGTTTACTGGTTATTTTATAAACATAGAAAAAGTACACTTCTCAGTTCAGACCAATAGTATAGATAGAAGCTAAAGTCAAATATTCTTCTGGCAGTTAATTTATGCACAAATGAAAGTCCACTTGGTAGTTCAAGTTCCAACAGGAGGGGCAATAAATGATTAACTGGCAGAAAGACAAAAATACAATAACCAGAAGTTCAAAACGGCATTCAGTATGAGTAGTATTAAGTTAGTATCACAATTATATGTTTTTAGTCTCTGTCTCCGAAAAGAGAGACTGTAACGTCACAATAGATGCCGCTCCATGATTAAAATTAGTGCTCCAAGATATATGTTCATACTATCTGATACACAAAAATCAGCATAAATTCACCTTTTACGAAATTAATTAACTGTGGAGTAATCTCATCCCCAATTATCGCATACCTGTCGAATAATTATGGGTCGACGTATTTTCTTTTCAGTGTGCAGTCATGTATGAATGTTTTGAATGTGGTAGCAGAGGAATCAGAGAAGTGGTGGGTTTCTGAATCTTCTGCCAACCTAAATGCTGTCAGTGGAAGGGAAAGAGCAGGAACAGGTGGGTTTGGCCAAAGATGTGTAATAGCTAAAAAGTTTTCCTAACCAAGGTTGGTCATGGGCTTTCCCCACCACCTCGGGCTGCTCTGAGAGGGCTCTGGGAGGCGGTTGATAGTGGAGAGTGTTTGAAGACGGGTAAGCGACCGGACGTTCCCTCAGACGGCTGTGTCGAACAGTGGACAAAAGAACTTGAATTTTACTTATTTGTTAAACTCAACAAATTCCTATTGATAGATGTTTTCAGTGATGATTATTTAGGGACTGGTTATGATTTTAGTCCAATTAATCAGATACAGAGTAATCTGAGAATGTGATTTCCGTTAGGTGCGACCATTCATATCTAAATCTCCGTTAAATTTAGTAAGGAATCTACAGCTTGCCTTTTATTATTGATGAACATTTTTAAATTATGTCGATGTCAGAATGTTTTATTCAAAATTTGCTCTGAGTGTGCATTTTGTGAGACGAATCCGTTTCTTTATGCTGCCACAAAGTCCTGCTCGATGCCAGCCATGAAGTACAAAACAAGCTTCTCAACAAAATGCTGTCGATATCTATGCCCATGTTGTTTGTTTATAGTGCTTGCGAATGTTTCTCATTAAAATAGAACAGTTGTAAGGTGGCAGAATAAATGGTCAGATTCGCACCTTACATGAGACCTTTACAAATCACAATGAGAAGGTAAAGATGACACCTAACGTAAATCGACAGTTATGACAACATTTGCCTATCAATATGTAATGCAAAAAGGGATGACAGTCAATCACCGTAATTAACACACCATTCCTATTCAATGCATGTCTTTGAGTGGAAGGTGGGAGAGGGAAAGCGAGTCGAATCGCTTTTAGTTTTGAAAAGCCAGTTCCACAATGGCATAGCGAAACCACGCTGCAGGAGTTACGCCGGAAACCACTTAAAGGGATGGCAGAAAGAAGGACAGCGACCCCGGGCCAGGTGATTCAAGCTGGAGGGCCGCCTGTAGCGAGGGCATCGGTACAAGAGCAGAGAAGAAGCTTTAGAAAATTGCGTTTCGAAATTACAATGGGACGCGAACAAAAGCAAGTGACGCATTTTTGTCCAGTGAGTGCGACACATGGAAGGGTCAATGTAATTTAGACGTCTAGAACGGGCACAAAACGTCTGATTGGCGGAAACTCACTAGGAAGGAGAAAACTACTGAAGTTTCGATGCAGTTTGATAGAAGGGATGTTGCGATTGGTGGAGGGTGTTTCTACAAAATGAGAGGAATGCTCCTATTGATCGAAAAAAAGCCGTGACGTGAAAAAGGAACCCAAGTGGAGGGAAGCAGTTCTGCTATGAGTAGGACAAGAGGGAAATTTGCAGTGGGGACAAATCTCTCAACTGGTGTCCAGTGCAGAATGGAGCACTTGACGCTCTGTACGACACAGAGAAGAAATTGGTGTGGACACTCCGTTCACAGCGGCTGCACTCCAACTGAAATTAGCTGTAGCAACGTTTAGCTCCAACTGTGGAGAAACGAACCAGCCAAAGTAGTTAACTGTTCTTGCAAGAACTGAGAGGGAACTATAATATGCATGCTGCTCCAACCATGCTCGTGTATATCGCCACATAATAAGACTATGGCTGAGTACATGTTTTCTCGCATAATGAGAAACATAGGGAAAGTTTCTGCTGGAAAGTTCAGCAAAGGCCAGATTAGTTTTGTAGGAATTTCAGTGGAGAGAGCGGCCTTGCAGACAGCAGCACGTCGCAGCTTAAGGTAAATACCGCGTGCAGAGGCGTAATCTTTGTTGGTTCACCAGATTGCGTCCACTGTAAACTCGAGTGGCCTTGGGAAATCTTGCTCTCAAATTTGTCACTTGACTAACCATCCACTGTAGACTTGATTGTCATCCTAAATAGTACCGAACTTTGAACCGGAATCGGACGATTTTCATAGAACTGACCAACATCATACTGTATGTGTTGGAGCAATTTTGTAAAGAAACCTCCAATTAAACTTTCGTAATATCGTGCTAAAGATTAATGTTCTTACAAAGAGTTATTATTTAACATTGTGTGTATAAACGTCTTTCACTTTTTGATGTTGGCAAGATGCGTTATCCATTGCGCTGTTTTTACGTTGGTGAGTTGAAAACTGTTTGAAAAACTGTAATGTGGTGAGAAATATTGCGGCATTAAACTTGTCATTTCACCTCACACAGTTGTTCTCAATTCAAGAATAAGCAAAAGCACTCAGTCTTCAGGCCACGAACATTCTAGACATGAGGTACATGCAGACGTATATCTAATGATGGATATTTTGAATGCTGTTATCCTGTTAGTAAAGTAGTTTGATAGCGGTGCGTGGCAGTGGGTGAGTGTAGTGGCCAAAAATCCACGAATTAAAGAGCAATCGTAGATAAAGCTAATTCTTGTATGATTTACGAACTGTACTGTACATCTGAAAATGTATTTGTTTTATTCACGATGCAATATAATGGTGGAGAGACCTCAACATGTTTCATCCATACCGTGGTGGGTGGAAGTGTGATTCTGTGGTTGGCAGATATTTCAAAATACGCGCGGTATGGAACGCTTATTTCTCTTATTAAAAGCCATGTTCTCTGCGACTCTTGAACATTACCATATTAGTGAATATACTCGTTTATACAATCGTGACCGTATTTTATCCATACTGGCATTAACATTACGTTACGGAGACATATTTAACCGCGGGTAACACGAAGGGGCCAATGAGAAGTGACTGACGGAAACGCGCTAAATTATGAAAAGCATTATACTCAGGAAGAACGCAAGCGGTCACATGCTTTAATCACCAAGTGATCCTAAATGTTATTATCTTTACATAAAAAATCACTCCGTCTTCAGGCCACGAGTGGTCTACCGGGACCATCCGACCGACGTGTCGTCCTCAGGGAGGATGCGGATAGGAGGGGCGTGGGGTCAGCACACTGCTCTCCCAGTCGTTATGATGGTATTCTTGACCGAAGCCGCTACTATTCGGTCGAGTAGCTCCTCAACTGGCATTACGAGGCTGAGTGCACCCCGAAAAATGGCAACAGCGCATGGCGGCCTGGATGGTCACCCATCGAAGTGCCGACCACGCCCGACAGCGCTCAACTTCGGTGATCTCACGGGAACCGATGTAGCCACTGTGTCAAGAATAAGCAAAAGAAAAAAAAAAGAAAAACAAGACCCTTGCAACCTTAGAAATTTCGACCTACCAGGGTGACAATTGGTCTGCTTGGATGACAATTAGTCAAATTAGTAATAAAAACAAATTTTTGAATTTTGAAAAAAAAAATTTCATGTTGTTTTGTGACGAGATTACCCACTGTATGTAAATGTATAGTGGACAAATACAATAAATGTGTGATCCAAAGTGTAGAAAGGTTGTATTCACATGTAGAATCAAAGTATCATTGAATAGAAGTAGACGTGCCCGACCTCGCTGGTGCGTGCATTGAGTTGTGTTGAAGTTCCACAACCAGTGAACAGTGTTGCTAATGTTGTGTACGTAGTCTAAGAAACTTTCTATGATATTTTGGAAACTTGTAATGTCCTATAACTTGATGTTGACGTGAGTGCAGGCTCGCGCGGTTCGAGGAAGACAGAGGTTAGCTAAACGAACTGAAATGGCCGAAGAACGGAGAGTATCGCAGATAGGTCAAACCCAAGTTCTTGACAGGATAGAAATTGATGTAGAACAAAAGGTATCGAGTACAGTTCACGAAACGAGGCTTAGTGATAGTAAAGACGGGATGGTAGCAGTTTCAAGACTGGTATCACAGTCAGCGTATACGCAAAAACAAACGAATGACGGATCTAGTGGGTGGGAAATAGTCAGAGGACGAGCAACTTCGGTCTGTTGAACCGAATATAGAAATTCTGAGCCAAACGGGAAAGTTTCCAACAGAAAGAATGTGTGTAAGTGCGTCCACACTGTGCACGGAAGTCGGTGAAACGCCACGTGAAAGACACGAACGGGAAAATTTTCATCAAATAGTGGCAGGTGACGAGGGCCAAGAATGGGATAGTGTGTTTGAATTATTGAAGCAACTCACTATGGTCGTAAAACAAACAAGTGAAAAAATAAATGCAAGGCTAGAAGATTTGAGATTTGAAACAAATACAGGGTTAAAGAATTTAAAGATAACAACAGATGCAGGATTAGCAGAATTAAAAACAGAAACAAAGGCAAGGTTAGAAGATTTAAAGACCGAAATGGCCAAGCTCCATTTTGAAACTTACTCTGGGTTCGAAAAAGTCCGCGAAGATCAGCAAAAATTACGAACTGAAGTCAATGAACAGTTAACTGAAATCCAGAGAGAGGCAAGAGACTCGCGCGAGCTGATACAAGCGTTAATGGCTGACCAGAAAAAGATGCATTCTGACGTTGACCAGGTGCAGGATGCAGTGTCTAACGGTAATCAAAGAGTGGATAAGTTAGCATGTAAGACGTCTGGTGAGGCGCAACAAATCGTGGAAGAGCTCAAAGTCAGAAAACGTGTCACGCGAGCCACATTAAAAAGATTTGACACACGCATTGTAAACATGGTCTTGAAAAATCAGAAACAGTTTGAAGACCTTCGCACAGAATTGAAACAGTGTGTCGAGAATCGTACAGAAAGTAGTAGCGAGACACCGGAAACGGTGGTATCATCCGACATAGTAATAGAGAGTAATTCAGAAAGGAAAAAGTCATTTGTGCAATCTTCCGTAGCAGAAGCGGGAACATAAAAACGTCATGAAATTCCAGTCGTTTATTCACAAGAGGTTGCATCAGTAATCACCGAAGCGAAACAAAAACAAATAGGAAAGGAACAGTTAACACAGGGGTGCGAAGTAGGTGATGTGCAATCACTCCAGACATGGGAGCGAGAAACAGCAGACAAGCGCATTCCGGCAGGGCGGCAGCCGACCCTCCGGAAGTACGAGGGTGACGCGAAAGCGGAGCAAAATGCGGCGACACATGTACCAATTCCACAATGCCCGAGTCACAGCACAACTGGTTACAGACCGCAAGCCAATGTGAATCTAAGAGAAAGGCAAAACACGGAACCAGTAATGGGAAATATAAACGGATCTTTCAATCCGCTACATGAGAAACGGTACAGTGTAGGCAACTGCACACCACTGCGTAGATACGATGCTAAATGGGACAAAAAAATCTCAGCTCAAGACCCAAATGTGGTGGAATGAGTGCAAGAAAATATGGCACAAGTAAAAGAAACGGATCATGTTGTGAAAACACAAACGCCCTATGGTGGAAGAGAAAAAATTGACAATGATCATGTTTTGACAGTCATCGGTTTACCAGAGCATTGGCCGCTTAGTCATAAACTTGACTTCATTTGTGGGCATATGGACGGAGCAACAGCGGAAACCATGCAAAGAGTAGTGACGAACTGTCATTCATATGAACAATTTAAAACTGCATTCTTGGAGCGTTACTGGACGACAGAAACACAAAACAGAATAAAGTATGAGTTGTTTCAGAAAGAGTTGTTCGAAAATTCCGGAGAAAAGAAACCTATTGAATTTTTCCATACGACAAAGAAAATCTGTGCTTAGATAATCAATACAGTGATGGGGAACTGATACGGATGTGCACGATGAAGTTGCCGTTACATTACAGCAGTCATTGGTTGGTAGGGCAGGAAATAACATACAAGCATTTACAGGAATGTTAAGAGAACTTGAATTCAGCTTCAGTGAAGGTGACTCAAGAAAACAACGTACAAGTAGAGAAAACAATAGTAGGGGGAGTAACAGTAACCGATCAAGTTTTAATAATTATTCCAACGGTGAGAATAACATAAGAAAAAGCAATGGTTTTGTAAGGAGTGGTAGTCGCCCATGGGAGGACAATATAAACTATGGTTTTGGTAACGCACAGAGAGCAAATAACAATTACGGTTTCGGGGGACGGAGGAATTATAATGGGGGATTTGGTCCTCGAAACCACGGTGGTAACTACGATCTTAGATACAATCCCCGTGCAAACGAAGGTAGAAGGTTTAGAGGATTTCAGCAGCCAAATCCAGGTTATTCAGGTGGAAGTGGAATGGCCAGAACGCAGAAAGATAGGGAAAATCAAACTTCAGCGGCACAAAACATGCGAAAAGAACCGATAGAGGAAGTAGAGGTGAGGCCACCAAACCCAGGTAAAAGACAAAATTGACTAGATGAGCGGTACGAAGAAGACCAGACACAAGTAATTCGATCGAATAATGAAGTTAATTGTATAATCATACATGTAAATAGACTTAGTTTTGATAAGCCAGATTTTGATGTAGGTTTAAGGGGAGATCGAATACAGACACCAGCATACTGGGATTCAATTGACTGGGAATCGACCGACGATGATGAGGGTCAGAACTGTGAATATAGACGGTAGTACAAAAATTGATGATGATGGCCAAACCGTAGAAGATGTAGCGCGTCTATACGAAACGGAGAAAGTAATAGTATGCCTTGAAGATAAAGCACCATTGATAACACCAATAGTGATACCTAGTTAGAAGTGAATTCCCACCAGTAACGAAAGTAAAACATAGACATTTTGTAAATTAGCACCAAGTGATGGGAAGGTTGCAGCGTTGAAAGTAAAATTCTTTTCTATATACAAAGGTTAGACAAAAGAAGAAAGAATCCACTCAAGAATTTAGTTGTATTGAATGTTATGAAATCAAAGAATAGGAAAGAGAGCAAAATACACACAAATAAAACTTTTAGCTTGTACTTATCTCAATTAATTAAAAATTAATTTCGTGAGGAGGTAAATTAATAATAATGATGATGAAAAGACAGGAAAGTAACAACTAATGTAACTCTTCTGCAAACGAACTGTGTTCTGGGGAAAGAATTGAACATAAGAAGAAAATTAAAGATCAACATGTGGATAGTTTAACGAAATAGTAGTAGATTCTCTCTTAAAGACGTAGTGTGAAGGATGAGCAAGTTGATTTTTGTAGAAGAAAAAAAAAGTGAAGAAGTAGGTAAGAAATAGATGATTAAGGGGGAAGGGTATTGGAATTTTAATTTTTGTTCCGTCGAGGACGGTGAACAAATAATTGAAGAGATATTTTGGGGAATATGTGAAACATATAGGATTTGTGGAGGATACCACAATCTGATATTGAAATAGAAAGATGAGAGAAAGAAGAATAAGAAGGGGTTAGGAGGTAATTATTAGAAAAGAGAACTGAAATATTAAGGTAAGCAAGAAAGATGTTATTTCATGGAAGGAGGTAGAACAGTAGAATGCTACGTTCACTAGAACAGATTTCTATATGGAAGAGTACAATGAGAGAAGATGGGAATGTAAAAGTTTGCGATCGAAAAAATAGGAAGAAGTGATAAGTACGAAGTTAAAAACAATACAACAGAACAATAGAGACGGTTTTTGCAGGGCAATAACAAAAAAATAAAAAGTCTATTTTGAGGTTTTATTACAGCTAAGGACAAAAAGAAGAGATTGCAGAGAAAAAGACTCTGGAGTGGGAGTCAAGGTGCGAAGTATTCTATAACAACATAATACACCTGTAGTTAGAAAAAGAAAAAGGGGTTACTAACATACTAACCGTCGTCACCATCAATCTCACTCTTACTATCCATCGTGATGAAGATGAGGAAACCATGTCCTTTATCTTATGGTAGAATTAAGTTTAAAAAAAGGTGAGCCAATTTTGACAGATTTAATGATACTTTTTGCAAAGTCATGTAAGAAATTTGTTTAACGTTTGTAAAGTTGATAGCGTAATCTAGGGTTGTAAGGAAAGTAAGATTGTTTCATACATTGAAGATGAAGTCGGCAGCCAAGGTGCAGCATCATTGCGGCCAGATCGACGAGACTGAGGAGAGCGGTTAGGCGTGAGAGGAAGGAACACTGAGTGTGAACGCCCGGTCCATCAGCTGACGAGATAACGAAGAAGAGGCCTTGGGGGAAACGACGTTCCTAGAGGATAACTCCTCTGCGGAAAGGTTTAGAGAGATACAACGCAGCCTGAATGCAAGCAACTTGCACTCTGAAGTGAGCTTTATTCCTACCTATTCAAATCTGCATATGAAGGGATAAAGAATGTCCACCGAACCGGAACGGAGGTGGACATATTACGGCGAGGACGAGCGGAAGCTTAGATTCACCACAGGAAGAAGAAGAAACGCCTTTCTTTAACTAAATGTGCAGAATAGCGGAAACTGTCATCAGACCATACGAACTTTAACATTTCCTTGACAATCCCTGACAACACATGGGACGGAGCAGGAAAAGGATGGAAGGCTGTTCAACTTATCTGGATGATCAACCGATTACAATCAAGAATAGACAACAACTGTGAAGAAGACGCCATAAGAACGGAGAAAAGATAACGATGTTAAACAGGTCTTCAATCCTAACTCCCTGTCCAGAGAAGAACGAAGACACACGTAAGAAGACAGCAAGAAACACCAAGAACAGAAAACACAATGAAGAAGATTTAGAAGAAATAAGAGGCTGGACCAGAAGAGATCAAGAAATCTTTTCAAATCCCTTCCTATAAAAGACCATTATTACATTTAACTACCAGCGAGAATATAATTTAACTGATCTAACACCATATATGTATTCGACGTTCTTTATGGAAGATTGCAACGCTTTCAGATGGCATACCAGAAATATGGAAGAGAACAACTGGTATGGAAATCTAGCAACGAAATGACCCACGGGGAATCGGCATAAGGATTCGACGAATGTGGAAGCGGAAAAGTTGGCTGCCAAAAATGGATCGCCAATTCAACAGCACCACAGTCATATGCATTATGGAACAATGGCTACCACACATGCACGACACACTCAGACCTTCACACCTTTCTCTCTGCCGACCGTCATTCCGTTCTCGACGGGAACACGGCGTGGCATGGGCAACCGTCATGCCACACTCAACGGAAACGCAGCGAGACACATACCAAGCGTCATACCATACTCAAAGGAGACACGGTGAAGCACACAGCCGATCGTCATTCCACGTTCGATGGAAACACGTCGAAATACTTGAAGAAAAAGTGAACCATGGTACAGAAAGGAGAAAGAACTGCCTGTGGCAGACTACTGTCTTGAAGAAAAAAGTGACAGCAATTTAAATACTTATTGTATTTAAAGATATGTTAATGTACACTTTTCCTATGTTAGTGATAAATCTTTATTAACGATGTTTGGTTGCTCCTTTTGAGATTTAAATAATACTTTCTTATATTGCAGCTTTTTTCAACTTGTTTAAGTTAATAAAAAACGTAATATTAACAATTTTGAGTGTAATGAGTTCATAAAAATACGTAGGATAGATAAACGTGAAATGATTTAGCTATTGCAGGATGTCAATGTAAAGTTTGTAAAGTAAAAATTAGGTTTAGAAATTCAGTGTTTGTGAAAGTCAATGTTGATAATTTTTGTAAAGTCATGATGTGTAGAATTAAGATTTCTGCAGAATGTAAATAGAATCATACATAGGATTATAGCTGTATAATAATGAGATAGGTTGAGATATAGCTTATAAAGTTTAATTGTAAGGATTAAACAAGTTTTCGATTATGAGTAATCCAAAAGAAAAAAGTAACTTTTTTTTTTATAAAATGGGGAAGATAATATTAAATGAAGGTTTCCTCAACTTCAATACATATCCATCATCATTTAACATAAATGAACTGAATAAAATAGAACAGTCTCAAAATAAAAAAGAGAATTTTCAAATGATACAAATGTATAAAGATATTCATATTGTTTGAATTTCAATGTAGTCAACTATATTTGAAAGAAAATAATTCCTTAAATTAGTTCAATAGAATAGTACAAAAGATCAGAAAATCAAGTGTGAGGTAAAATGAAGGGGACTGAATAGAACCACTGTGTAAATTATGCTAAATATTAAGATAGGAAGTTGGTCAGTAAACATCTCAATTGCTACAGTCAGCAGTTGAACCAATTTTGCACTGTTTCAATCAATTACTCAACCATTGATTGACCCAGTACAAAACTGAATATTGAAGCAGGAGGATATGTAAGGTGGCAGAATAAATGGTAAGATTCGCACCTTACATGAGACCTTTACAAATCGCAATGGGAAGGCGAAGATGACACCTAACGTAAATCGACAGTTATGACAAGATTTGCCTATCAATATGTAATGCAAAAAGGAATGACAGTCAATCGTCGGTAATTAACACACCATTCCTATACAATGCTTGTCTTTGAGCGGAAGGTAGAACAGGGAAAGGGAGTCGAATCGCTTTTATTTTTGAGAAGCCAGTTCCACAATGGCGTAGAGAAACCGCACTGCGGGAGTTACGCCGGCAACCACTTAAAGGGGTGGCAGAAAGGAGGACAGCGACCCCGGGCCAGGTGATTCAAGCAGGAGGGCCGCCTGTAGCGAGGGCATCGGTACAAGAGCAGAGAAGAAGCTTTAGAAAACTGCGTTTCGAAAGTACAATGGGACGCGAACAAAAGCAAGTGACGCATATTTGTCCAGTGAGTGCGACACATGGAAGGGTCAATGTAATTTAGACGTCTAGAACGGGCACAAAACGTCTGATTGGCGGAAACTCACTAGGAAGGAGAAAACTACTGAAGTTTCGACGCAGTTTGATAGAAGGGATGTTGCGATTGGTAGAGGGTGTTTCTACAAAATGAGAGGAATGCTCCTATTGATCGAAAAAAAGCCGTGACGTGAAAAGGAACCCAAGTGGAGGGAAGCAGTTCTGCTATGAGTAGGACAAGAGGGAAATTTGCAGTGGGGACAAATCTCTCAACTGGTGTCAAGTGCAGAATGGAGCACTTGACGCTCTGTACGACACAAAGAAGAAATTGGTGTGGACACTCCATTCACAGCGGCTGCACTCCAACTGAAATTAGCTGTAGCAACGTTTAGCTCCAACTGTGGAGAAACGAACAAGCCAAATTAGTTAATTGTTCTTGCGAGAACTGAGAGGGCACTATAATATGCAGGCTGCTCCAACCATGTGCGTGTATATCGCCACATAATAAGACTAGGGCTGAGTACATGTTTTCTCGCATAATGAGAAACATAGAGAAAGTTTCTGCTGGAAAGTTCAGCAAAGGCCAGATTAGTTTTGTAGGAATTTCAGTGGGAGAGAGCGGCCTTACAGACAGCAGCACGTCGCAGCTTAAGGTAAATACCGCGTGCAGAGGTGTAAACTTTGTTGGTTTGCCAACTTGCGTCTATTGTAAAACTCGAGTGGCCTTGGGTAATCTTGCTCTCAAATTTGTCACTTGACTAACCATCCACTGTAGTCTTGATTGTCATCCTAATAGTACCGAACTTTGAACCAGAATCGGACGATTTTCGTAGTACTGACCAACACCATAACGTATGTGTTGGAGCAATTTTGTAAAGAAACCTCCAATTAAACTTTCATAATATTGTGCTTAAGATTAATGTTCTTTCAGATAGTTAATATTTAACATTGTTGTGTAGAAACTTATTTCACTTTTTAGTGTTGGCAAGATGCGTTATCCATAGCACTGTTTCTATATGTTGGCAAGCTGGAAACTGTGTGAAAAGCTGTGTGAAATTAAACTTGTCATTTCACCTCACACAGTTGTTCTCAATTCAAGAATAAGAAAAAAAAAACCTGCAACCTTACACAGTGACCACATGCTCTCCAAAACTTTTCCTTCCCCACAGGACTATGCAAATTGAAGCCAACACCGCTTGTAATTCTCAGGTGAGATATTGTGAATTAGAACTTCGAATGATTCATATCATGAATGTTTGTCAAACTGTTAAATGCAAAAAGATTACTCAAAATTAAATGTTACTTGTAATTTGAATGCAACCTGCGTTCATCGCTACCTTATTTCTGATCATGCCTGAAAAGAGAGACACATTAATAGCATTTATTTTTAGGTTACCCAAACCTTAAGTTCTTGGCACATGATTAGTTCAGGCCAGCATGTAGTTTTCTCTGACTGCCCCAGAATCCGTTGTGACCTTATAAAATACCCGTATGTGGAAAAGAGCACCCGGGAATAAAGTTCAATCGGTGATAGACTCTTCTCAAAATTTAGGTAAGCCAAATCCTTAGTCTATTAACTGGCGTAATAGTCAGAGAAGGTCACGTAAGCGACAATAAGAGTGTGTCCAAGA
This sequence comes from Schistocerca serialis cubense, assembly GCF_023864345.2. Taxonomy (NCBI): domain Eukaryota; kingdom Metazoa; phylum Arthropoda; class Insecta; order Orthoptera; family Acrididae; genus Schistocerca; species Schistocerca serialis. Next base: position 588,146,300 of record NC_064644.1, read on the forward strand.
TCTTTTATCATAGCAGGCCGTATGAAAAGAATGAAAGAAATTGCTGCTATCAAAAGTAAGCACCTCCCTCCTCAGCCTGCCATTAGAAATTCAATAGTAATCAATATATATAGAACAAACAGGCGAACGAAATGCAAACAAAACGAGCAGTGTCGTCATATGGGAGCTTGCAAGACAATGTACACTTAATTGGCGTAATGCTGAGGTCTGAATCACCACTGTCCTCGATTCAGTAGGAACTCAAAGTTTAAGAGCGCAAGGCTGCGGCAGCCTAATACCAAAGCCCACGCATCCGAATCTACAGCTCGGTGAAGTCTGAGGATGGAACTGACTGGTGCACGTATCGGCGATTTCCGGTTGGATAACGGGCATCGAAGACCTTCCAGGCGTGACGATTATTAAGCAAGACTCTGACTACAGAACTTCTACTACTACCGTCGCCGCCTCGCCCACAGACGTCGCCAGCTACGAACTGGACTGGCACTGTTTTGCGGTGGCCTAAATACGATGGAGGCGCCAGGATACAGTCGAAACTACCTGCGCACACGTGATCCCGTGGAAGCAAGTACAGGGGATAGGCAAAATAATGTGAACAGCGGTAGTAATGGTATGGTTAAGGCACGTGTCATGCTAGACTCTGCGTGTTCAGCACGGACTAGGCAACAGTGCAGGTTGTTTATGCGTAGTGCACACTTCGTATTTGCATTCAGAGGTCGAGATTGACGTGCTACGAAAGACCTAACAGAGTTCCAAAGAGGGCAGATGGGAGGCCCCCATTAGCTGGAACATAAGTAACCAAGACCTCTCACTTATTGATTGTTTCAAGAGCAGCGGTTTCAACAGTCATGAGAGCCTACACAAAACATGGAAAGACATCATCGTCTAAACGTAGCAGTGTGCGCAAATCGAAACTAAATGACAGAGATCGTTGTATGCTACCACGAATTGTGTTAAAACAACACAAAACTACAACAGCTAAAGTGACTGCAGAGCTCAATAGTCATCTTTGAGACCCCGTATCTATCGCCACTGTCCGCCTAGAACTCCATAAAGCGAATATTCATGGACGAGCTGCTATACCAAAACCATTAGTGACGACAACCAACGCAAAGAAGCCTAAAACATGGTGCCAGGAGCATAAATCCTGGACAGCTGATCAGCGAAAGCACGTCATATGGTCTGACGGGTCAACGTTTTCGTTATTTCCACATTGGGCCAGGTTTACATCTGGACAGTGTAAGGCGCTGCGGTCATGGACTGTGCGGCTGGTCCCGGCGGAGGTTCGAGTCCTCCCTCGGGCGTGGGTGTGTGTATTTGTCCTTAGGATAATTTAGATTAGGTAGTGTGTAAGCTCAGGGACTGATGACCTTAGCAGTTAAGGCCCATAAGATTTCACACACATTCGAACATTTTTCCGTCTGGAGAACGCTATAAAGAAGCCCAAAATCCTGATTTCTTGATTCCAACGGTTCAGCATGGAGGTGGATGTATCATGGTGTGGGATTCCATATCGTGGTATTTTGCTGGACCCATTATGACTCTCAAAGGCCGTCTTACAGTCAACGATTATGTGAAAATTTTAGGTGATCAGGTGCACCCCATGATTGAAATATTGTTCCCTAACAATGATGCCATATTTCAGGACGATAATGCACCCATTCACACAGCCATGACAATACAATCGTGGAATGATAAGAATGCAACTAAACTGCACCGTTTTCCCTGGCCAGCAACAGTCCCCGGACTTGAACATTATCAAACCCTTGTGGCCAGTACTGGAGCGCAGATTCCAGAGCAGATTCCCGCCTCCCTTATCAATAAAGGAGTTAGAAGAGGTTCTGATAGAAGAGTGGCGCAACATTCCACTAGAGACTATAACGTATGCCACTATTCCAAGAATAATTACGGTTGTACTAGTGACAAATAGGAGCCCAACCCCTTGTTAATAAACCATTCCCAAGTAAGAACAGATGTTCACATTATTTTGCCTATCCCCTGTAGGTCGGTGAGGCTGGCGAACTCTGGTGGCGATGTTGCTGCTATCTTCTGGCCAGTGTTTGTCCCGGTGCTTGTTTAGATGGTCACTACAGTTTGGTGTTACATCACCTCAACGACCTCTTTAAAGTCAATTAAGGCAGAATATCATAATATGAAGTAGGGAAGAGTTATCTTGGCAAATACGACATCTTTACTGATAAGCTAACACCAAGAAGTTTTGATAACCATATCATTATACATCACTGAGAGGTTTGTTATGAAAAGAGGAGGAAGAAACCTCAGATTTAATTAATGGACAAATATCCAAGTGATAGTTGCAATTAATATCTTGAAAGCTAAGTCCAAGGTGATGTTAGTCAGAGATAACTTTTATGCGGAAGAGAGTTGTAAGCGCAACGAAGAAATTCAATGCGCCTACAATACTCTTTCACAGAAGAAGTCGCTTGCTGGCTCTCGTCCTGTAAAGACGTGCGAGAACAATTCTAGTCTTAGTTATTGAGAGTACGCTACGCGACGAGATTGTTTTGCGTTCAGAAGTGTTTCTTGAGTGACGTGATTCACGAACTTTGGAAACTGATTTTCTAAGCAGAGACAGGATCTGATAGACGCGTTTAACCGTGCATAAAGGGTTAATTGAACTTTATTGACGAAACTAGTGAATATTGGACTTGACTTTCAAAAAGTTGGAACTAAAAGAAGAGTGGATAGTATATCAAAGGTCTACACTCAATTAGTCTCGAGTAGGACAAATTACACGACTTCACGAAGATAATACAATTACGCTGAAGAGTCAAGTTGTCGTAATTGTCAAGAAACTTAATTTTAATAGAACTGACTTTACCAACCAACTGGGTGTGCGTGTGGTGCGAAAGTTATAAAGTATTTAGTGGCCAAGGAACAATAAACTGTTCGTTCCAAGGGAAATATCAAGCGTGGACCACATTATTAAGTGATTTAATCAATGATAGTTAACCAACGACTCTTCAGCAGGGACAGTTTAATCTGAATATCAAAATATCTACTTCATTAATTGAAAAGAGAACTTTTGAAATTTTTTTTGAACATTACGTCGTAGGTTCACTCAGACGTGATAAAAGGTTCAACAACTCCATAGCAACGAGCTAACAACATACGAGAAGACTGATGATTACAATGTTTCCTCGCAATTGATCGTGTGTACGATGCGGATGAGGTAAGATTTAACAACTACTTCATATCCGGGCAATGAATCAGTCAATCTTAAATCAGAAGAATCATCAACCGTACGAGTTCACATTTCTGCCTCCCGTTCACCAACGGGGACCTACGTCATCGCGCATCGTGTCCCAACCCCTCTGCGAGAGCTGTGGCAGTAGCAGCTCCACGGCGTCGACAATATCAGCACGCGGATGGAGTGCGGGGACGCCACAGTGTGTAGGCTACCCGCTGAACGCTACAGTCTAGTGGTGTGGCAACCCTTCTATAGACAACAGCGTTGTCTGCGAGCAGCCTCCATATACCGCACATCTAAACACATACTCCGCAAGCCCCTGTACAGTGCATGGTGGAGGGTACATCGTAACAATATTATAGATTTTTTTTCCTGTCCCACTCCCGTACTGAACGAGGAAGACATGATCGTCTATAAGCCTCCATAGGCGCTGTGGTCTCCCTAATCTTATTCCTGTACCGGATATGTGTGACGGTCATGGCATAATGTTCATCCAACTTATTTTTTTATGCAGTTACCCTAAATTTAATTCACAATACCGTTTGAAGAGTAATACATTGTCTTCTTTCAAAGGATTCCAATTTAGGTTCTACGAGACATTGTGTTACATTTTCACATGGGTATACCAATCTGATACTTTTCTAGCAGCCTCGCGGAGCTTTCGACGTTAACCACTGGATTATTTATATTGCTTCGACTGCTTCGTGACTCAGCTACAACATTTCAGTGACGTAACGCGATTTTTTCGGTAGTACCAACATGTAACCCGTGTATCAAAATGTCAGTATAAATTTGAAAACTTAATAAACCGAGGAATGATGTAGATAGAGAGGTAAAAATTGACACACATGATTGGAATGACACGGGGTTTTATTTTAACAAAAAAAAAAGAAAACTTCACGAAATGTCCGACAGATGGCGCTGGACAGCGAAACGTCAGTGACTGCGCATGACAATCGTTTATAAAAGGAACTGTAATGAGAGAGGAGGAGGAGATTAGTGTTTAACGTCCCGTCGACAACGAGGTCATTAGAGACGGAGCGCAAGCTCGGGTGAGGGAAGGACGGGGAAGGAAATCGGCCGTGCCCTTTCAAAGGAACCATCCCGGCATTTGCCTGAAGCGATTTCGGGAAATCACGGAAAACCTAAATCAGGATGGCCGCAGACGGGATTGAACCGTCGTCCTCCCGAATGCGAGTCCAGTGTGCTAACCACTGCGCCACCTCGCTCTGTAATGAGAGAGAGAATCAGATGCGCCAGCAGTCGCGGCATGTTGACGTTACCTGAAAGGCGCTTTTAGTGAAGCTGTGTTATCAGAATGGGGAATGTGCTAGTTCAGCGTTACGATCCTGCCACCGTAGGGAGAGGATTCGAACGGGTAAAGGTCCGTTGACAAATGCAGCTGTGGCGAGAATGATTTCGGAGTTAGAAGCCACGGGTTGTTTAGACGACAGACCCTGTAGTGGCCGACCGAGCACAAGGCAGTTCAGGAAGAAATAGAGACTGTAGCGGGTTCGTCTGTGCACGGGGAAGTCAGCGCTCGTGCAGTCGTACGTCGCACCGGCATTCCATCCATACACTACTGTTCGGTTGGCACTGAGGCGTACCGTCCGAAGCTATCCGTACAAAATCCATCGGCATCATGAACTGTTACCTGGCGATTTAGTGAAGCGGAGGGCATTTGCGGTGTGGGCGATTCAAAATATGGCGGAAGATGACGATTGGTTGAGTAACGTGTTGTGGACCGACGAAGCTCATTTAATGCACCCAGGATCTGTCAACGCCCACAACTGCAGAATTTGGGCTACCGAAAATCCTAGACGTGCCATGGAAACTCCTTATCACGACGAGAAAGTCACGGTATGGGTTCGATTTACCACATCTACCGTTATCGGGCCTTTTTTCTTCGAGGAAATGCGTGATTCTGGTTTTGTAACTGCTACCGTGACGGGTGAGAGGTACGCCGATATGTTACAGAAGCGCATCATCTCCAGCCCGGCTGATAAACACCTGCATCACCTGTTTATGCAGGATGGCGCTCCACCCCATATTGCTAGACGCGTGAAAGATCTCTTGCGCCCGTCGTTTGGTGATGATCGTGTGCTCAGCCGCCACTTTCGTCATGCTTGGCCCCCCAGGTCCCCAGACCTCAGTCCGTGCGATTATTGGCTTTGGGGTTACCTGAAGTCGCAAGTGTATCGTGATCGACCGACATCTCTAGGGATGCTGAAAGACACCATCCGAAGCCAATGCCTCACCACAACTCCGGACATGCTTTACAGTGCTGTTCACAACATTATTCCTCGACTACAGCTATTGTTGAGGAATGATTGTGGACATATGGAGCATTTCCTGTAAAGAACATCATATTTGCTTTGTCTTACTTTGTTATGCTAATTATTGCTATTCTGATCAGATGAAGGGCCATCTGTCGGACATTTTTTGAACGTTTATATTTTTTTGGTTCTAACAAAACCCCATGCCATTCCAAGCACGTGTGTCACTTTGTACCTCTCTATCTACATTATTCCGTGATTTATTCAGTTTTCAAATTTATACTGACTTTTTGATCACCCAGTGTATGTATTAAACTGACAAGGTTATTGTAGCATGACGACTATATTGCATCACCTTTCAGTAAAGTGACACATAATTAAAAGCTCCAATCTATTTGAAACTTTTTTGATGATTTTGATCCCAGTCTGGAATCTTTTCGACTGAGTCACGAAGTGCCTGCCATTACAAAACGTGTTCACTTGGTGGATCACAGCTGTGCGATATGGGGCCAAACTACTGAGGTCATCGGTCCCTCGGCTTACACACTACTTAATCTAACTTAAACTAACTTACAATAAGGTCAACACTCACACCAATGCCTGGGAGGACTCGAACCTCACAGGGGGAGCTGCGCGAACCGTGGCAAGGCGCCCTTACACCGCGTGGCTACCCTGAGCGGCTTTGGGTTATCCAGCATATTTCAAAACGTAATTACTGCAATGAAGCTAACCCATTCCCTACATTATCATTTATGAATTACTGCCGTTGTGCCAGTGTTTAATTTGCTTGTGAAAACAGCAATGACTCAATTTTTTATATGAGGGGCCTTCAAGAAGTAATGAAAGTTTCCGTTTACAAAATGCAGAACGTGATGTGGAACATCATGCAATATTCCCAATTAATCCCTACATTTTCGTGAAGTTCTGATAGGTAGCACCTCTCTACATAGCATTCAAAATGCCATCTGTAACAGAGGTTCGTTCCAAGCAGAGACCTGTAACTGAGTTTCTTTTTGTGGAAAACCAGAGCATCGCAGATATTTGTAGGAGCTTTTAGAATCTCTACAAAGCCGTGGCCGTGAACAAAAGCAAGATGAGTCGTTGGGCAAGGAGTCTGTCTTCATTGCAACAAGCTCGCTGGAAACAGTCCATACCCCATTTGCTTGTCCAGCAATGCTGGAACGTGTGAATACTCTCATTTGAGGTGTTCCATGGATCACAATGAAGCACCTGGCTGCACCACTGGATGTCTCTGTTGGTTGTGCTGACACAATTGACCGACAGTTGGGTACTCAGAAGTGTGTGGCTACTGGATTTCTCGCCTCCTAACAGAAGACCATAAAGAGCAAAATTGTACCAGACTGATCTTGACAATTTTTTATCGAACATCGTCACAGGCGATGAGATATGGGTTCATCGGTTCAAACCTGAAATCAAACGGCAATCCATGGAGTGACGCCAAACCATCTCTTCTTCCAATAAAACGTTCAGAGCCACACTGTCAGCCAGTAAAGTCATGGCGACAATGTTCTGGGATTCTGAAGGGGCTATTCTGTGTGATGTCTTCCCTCACGGCACAACTATCAACTATGAACTACACTATGTGGTCAAACGTATCCGGACACCTGGCTAAAAATGACTTACAAGTTCGTGCCCCCCCCCCCCCCCCCGGTAATAATGGAATTCAATATGGTATTGGTCCACCCTTAGCCTTTATAACTACTTCTACTCTCGCAGTCATATGTTCAATCTGGTGCTGGAAGGTTTCTTGGAGACTGGCAGCCCATTCTTCACAGAGTGCTGCACTGAGGAGAGGTATCAATGTCGGCCGGTGAGGTCTGGGAAGAAGTCTATGTTCCAAAACACCCCAAAGGTTTCCTGCAGGATTCAGGTCAGGACTGTGTACAGGCCAGTCCATTACAGGGACGTTACTGTCGTGCACCCGCTCCACCACAGGCAGTGCATTATGAACAGGTGCTTGATCATGTTGAAAGATGCAATCGCCATCCCCGAATTGCTCTTCAACAGTGGGAAAAACACGACCACACCATAACACCACAGCAATTGACTCACTGGCTCACTTTGTGGCTCAGCCCTCGGGGTTCGCCAAAAACTGAGCCATTTATCTAAAACCACCCTTTTCCTCCTACTCTCATACACGTTTTCAGGTCTAAGTCACTCTAGTTGTTGTTGTTGCTTCAGTCCTGAGACGGGTTTGACACAGCTCTCCATGCTACTATATCCTGTGCAAGCATCTTCTTCTCCCAGTACTTACTGCAACCTACATCCTTCTGAATCTGCTTAGTGTATTCATCTCTTGGTCTCCCTCTACGTTTTTTACCCTCCACACTGCCCTCCAATGCTAAATTTGTGATCCCTTGATGCCTCAGAACATGTCCTACCAACCGGTCCCTTCTTCTTGTCAAGTTGTGCCACAAGCTCCTCCCCAATTCCATTCAATACCTCCTCATTAGTTATATGATCTACACATCTAATCTTCAGCATTCTTCTGTAGCACCACATTTCTTCTTGTCCAAACTATTTATCGTCCATGTTTCACATCCATACATCGCTACACTCCATACAAATACTTTCTGAAACGACTTCCTAACACTTAAATCTATACTCGATGTTAACAAATTTCTCTTCTTCAGAAACGCTTTCCTTGCCATAGCCAGTCTACATTTTACATCCTCTCTACTTCGACCATCATCAGTTAGTTTGCTTCCCAAATAGCAAAACTCCTTTACTACTTTAAGTGTCTCATTTCCTAATCTAATTCCCTCAGCATCACCCCACTTAATTCGACTACATTCCATTACCCTCGTTTTGCTTTTGTTGATGTTCATCTTATATCCTCCTTTCAAGACTCTGTCCATTCCGTTAAACTGCTCCTCCAAGACCTTAACTGTTTCTGACAGAATTACAATGTCATCGGCGAACCTCAACGTTTTTATTTCTTCTCCATGGATTTTCATACCTACTCCGAATTTTTCTTTTGCTTCCTTTATTGCTTGCTCAATATACAGATTGAATAACATCGGGGACGGGCTACAACCCTGTCTGACTCCCTTCCCAACCGCTGCTTCCCTTTCATGCCCCTCGACTCTTATAACTGCCATCTGGTTTCTGTACAGATTGTAAATAACCTTCCGCTCCCTGTATTTTACCCCTGCCACCTTCAGAATTTGAAAGAGAGTATTCCAGTCAACATTGTCAAAAGATTTCTCTAAGTCTACAAATGCTAGAAATGTGGGTTTGCTTTTCCTTACTCTCTTTTCTAAGATGAGTCGTAGGGTCAGTATTGCCTCACGTGTTCCAACATTTCTGCGGAATCCAAAATGATCTTCGCCGAGGTCGGCTTCTACCAGATTTTCCATTAGTCTGTAAAGAATTCGCGTTAGTATTTTGCAGCTGTGACTTATTAAACAGATAGTTCGGTAATTTTCACATCTGTCATCACTTGCTTTCTTTGGGATTGGAATGATTATATTCTTCTTGAAGTCCGAGGGAATTACGCCTGTCTCATACATCTTGCTCACCAGATGGTAGAGTTTTGTCAGGACTGGCTCTCCCAAGGCCGTCAGTAGTTCCAATGGAATGTTGTCTACCCCCGGGGCCTTATTTCGACTCAGGTCTGTCAGTGCTCTGTCAAACTCTTCACGCAGTATCGTATCTCCCATTTCATCTTCATCTACATCCTCTTCCATTTCCATAATATTGTCCTCAAGTACATCGCCCTTGTATAGACCCTCTGTTTACTCCTTCCACGTTTCTGCTTTCTCTTCTTTGCTTAGAACTGGGTTTCCATCTGAGCTCTTGATATTCATACAAGTTGTTCTCTTTTCTCCAAAGGTCTCTTTAATTTACCTGTAGGCAGTATCTATCTTACCCCTCTACATCCTTACATTTGTCCTCTAGCCATCCCTGCTTAGCCATTTTGCACTTCCTGTCGATCGCATTTTTGAGACGTTTGTATTCCCTTTTGCCTGCTTCATTTACTGCGTTTTTATATTTTCTCCTTTCATCAATTAAATTCAATATTTCTTCTGTTACCCAAGGATTTCTACTAGCCCACGTCTTTTTACCTACTTGATCCTCTGCTGCCTTCACTACTTCATCCCTCAAATCTACCTATTCTTCTTCTACTGTATTTCTTTCCCCCATTCCTGTCAATTGTTCCCTTATGCTCTCCCTGAAACTCTGTACAACCTCTGGTTCTTTCAGTTTATCCAGGTCCCATCTCCTTAAATTCTCGAATTTTTAGAGTTTCTTCAGTTTTAATCTACAGTTCATCACCAACAGATTGTGGTCAGAGTCCACATCTGCCCCTGGAAATGTCTTACAATTTAAAACCTGGTTCCTAAATCTCTGTCTTACCATTATATAATCTATCTGATACCTTTTAGTATCTCCAGGATTCTTCCACGTATACAACCTTCTTTTATGATTTTTGAACCAAGTGTTGGCCATGATTAAGTTATGCTCTGTGGAAAATTCTACCAGACAGCTTTCTCTTTCATTTCTCTCCCCCAATCCATATTCACCCACTATGTTTCCTTCTCTCTCTTTTCCTACTCTCGCATTCCAGTCACCCATGACTATTAAATTTCCGTCTCCCTTCACTACCTGAATAATTTCCTTTATCTCATCATACATTTCATCAATTTCTTCATCATCTGCAGAACTAGTTGGCATATAAACTTGTACTACTGTAGTAGGCATGGGATTTGTGTCTATCTTGGCCACAATAATGCGTTCACTATGCTGTTTATAGTAGCTTACCCACACTCCTATTTTTTTATTCATTATTAAAGCTACTCCTCTATTACCCCTATTTGATTTTGTATTCATAACCGTGTATTCACCTGACCAAAAGTCTTGTTCCTCCTGTCACCGAACTTCACTAATTCCTACTATATCTAAATTTAACGTATCCATTTCCCTTTTTAAATTTTGTAACCTACCTGGCCGATGAAGGGATCTGACATTCCACACTCTGATCCATAGAATGCCAGTTTTCTTTCTCCTGATAACGATAAAATAGTTATTTGATATAAAATGTGAATGTAAGAAAATGAATTTAATATCTTTTTTTTCTAGAAGGTAAACATAAGAAAATAAAGTAAATATAATTCTTCATAAAAGGTGAACAAAGGAAAATAAATAAAAACTGACCATTCTTCACCTAAAATTTTCCTAATTCTTTCTTCTTCAGCAGAGATAAGATTTTTTTGAACTGTAGAATTTTTATGTTTTTTAAGGTAAGACTTAAGTTCTTCCACATTCGCACCTAATTTCTGTCCTATTAATATATTTACAAATCCAATGATATCCACGTTTTTGATACTTATCTTTATGGAATTCATTAATATTCTTTTTCTCTACACAGAAACAAGCTGTTTGTAGTGTCCATTTAAAGAATATAAAACATAATACGAAAAAATTTCACATAGTGAATTCCAGATCATGAAATTTGTGGTGTCACCGCCAGACACCACACTTGCTAGGTGGTAGCTTAAATCGGCCGCGGTCCATGTAGTACATGTCGGACCCGCGTGTCGCCACTGTGATCGCAGACCTAGCGCCACCACCAAGGCAGGTCTCGTGATACGAGAGTGGACTCGCCCCAGTTGTACGCGAATCTAGCTATCGCCCAGTTGTACGCGAACCTAGCTATCGCCCAGTTGTACGAGAACCTAGCTACCGCCCAGTTGTATGAGAACCTAGTTACCGACCAGATGTACGAAGCCTTTCGCTCTCATTAGCCGAGAGACAGAATAGCCTTCAGCTAAGTTAATAGCGACAACCTAGCAAGGCGTCATTTGTATCAGTGCCTCTAGCTTACGAGTATTCAAGAGAGATGTATTCCAAGGACTAAATAAAAGATAAGTAATAAGCATCTACATACTTTTCTTCTTATTCATTTATAAGTTCTCATGTTCCAGACTTCACGCCCGGCTGCTTTAGTCTTGAGTTCATTTTCAGCCATCTCTACTTCACGGTGTCGGCCCAGCTACCGACACAACATTTATTGGCGACGAGCAAAAGAGTTTGTATTAATTCGTTTACAACATTGGCGACGATTTAAAGTGTTCTGATTGCTTACATTTAATTGTGTCATGGCTTCGCCACATTCTCCAGATGTACTGTCCGAATTTTATCGCTTGCAGAATCAGCAGACGCAGGCGTTCCTGGATGCCCTTGGACAGCTCGTCCAGGGTCAACGTGCGCTGCACACCGATGCGGCCGCCGCCGCTTCTTCGCTACCGCTGCCACTAAACGCTGTTGCACCTCCCTTTCGACCATACGTGGCCGCCGATGAGACCTGGCACGAGTGGTCTCGCCAGTTCCACTTTCATCTAGAAGCCTACAGAATTCAAGGTAAACAGCGGCAGCCGTTTTTGCTTTCTTGTGTCGGTGTGTCCACATACCGTGTGATAGTGAAATTGTTTCCCCGACGCGACGTAGCAACTCTGTCCTACGAGGAAATTTTGTCTGCATTAGATGCCTATTTCAAAGAAACAGTTAATGTGGTTGCAAAACGGTATACGTTTTTTCGTACAAAACGTACGGCCGGTCAAACTAATAGGGAGTGGGTAGCAACATTGCAAGGACTTACTAGGGACTGTACCTTTGACTGTGACTGTGGTCTTTCTTATTCAGATACAATGGTGCGTGATGCAATTGCGCAGAACGTTTCTGATGTTCGCATACGGGAGCAAATTTTGAAACTAGTTAATCCCTCCCTTCAACAAGTGATAGACATATTGGATAGACAGGACACACTTGACTGTGCTCAGGAATCTTTTGAAACTTCGCCAGCCGTGTGTAACATTAACCGGCCCGCTGGACGCGCTGCGCGGCCCGGTAACCGGGCCTTGCGCACGTCGACACAGCGACCGCCGCGTGCTAAGCCAGGTGTGCCGCACCAGCCCACAAATGTAGTGAAATCATGCCCGCGGTGTGCTACTAGACATTCGCGTGAACATTGCCCGTCACGCCAAGCTATTTGCTTTTTCTGCAATAAGAAAGGACATGTTCAAAGTGTTTGCCAGAAAAAGCTCAGATCAGACAATCACAATCATTCCCGGCCCTTTGCTTCGCGCCGGAATCGAACCCAGGACACTCAGGCTCGTGGACCTTCGCCTATGGACATTCATGTCGTTAATTCCGCTTCGTCCAGTGACACTTTCTCTAACAGTAACTGTGATCGTCCCACAAAAACTGTGCGTCGACGTCGCCGGAAATCACGTCAATTAGCAAGTGATTCTGTACCAGTGTCTGTTCCAATTGCACAAAACAGTCGCTCTTGTCGTCAGCAGGACAATAAACTTTTTGTGGACTTAGACTTTGAAGGCAAAGTGATACCATTCCAGCTCGATACCGGAGCTGCAGTTTCGTTGCTCAATCATGACACGTACAAACAACTGGGCAAACCTCCGTAGCGTTCCGCAAATGTTAAGCTAACTACATATTCCGGACAGAACATTCCTGTGTTAGGACAGTGCAGCCTTCTTGCAACATACAAGGGACAAACAAAACTTGTGTCATTTTACGTTCTTCGTTCTTCTTCTGCAGTGAACTTGTTTGGTCTAGACTTGTGTCAGTTGTTTAACATGTCTATTGTAAATCAGGTCCTATCAGTGAATCAGACTGTGCCTACAGACAGTGTATCTCGGCTGTGTGACGAATTTGCAGACATTTTTGCACCGGGCTTAGGTTGCGCTAAAAACTATGAAGCACATTTGGAACTGAAGGTAAACGCGCAACCGAAATTTTTCAGAGCGCGCAATGTTCCCCACGCATTGCGTCAGGAGGTCGCAAGAACATTGAACAATGTAGAATCACAAGGTGTGAGTGAATGTGCGCAATGCCTCTTTCATTTCAGCTCCGCTTCATCGCTTACGCCGTAAAGGTGTTCCGTTCGTCTGGACGACGGAATGTGAACGCGCCTTTCGCCAGTTGAAATCGGCGTTGCTTTCTAATACTTGCCTTACGCCATTCGATCCCCAGAAACCCCTTTTGTTGATGGTAGATGCATCGGATTTCGGGATCGGTGCTGTGCTTGCGCACAAAGTTAGCTCCCATGATCGCCCTATTGCCTTTGCGTCCAAATTGCTCTCGTCTGCGCAAAGAAATTCTTCACAGATAGAGAAAGAAGCTTTGGCTCTCGTGTTTGGTGTTACTAAGTTCCATGATTTCTTGTATGGTCGTCACTTTACCATCGTCACAGACCACAAACCTTTGACATCGCTTTTTCATCCGACCAAGCCTGTACCTCCCCGTACAGCGCAGAAATTCATTCGCTGGTCTATTTTCCTCTCGCAGTACCGCTACGATATCTTGTATCGGTCCACTGCTAAGCACGGAAACGCCGATGCGTTGTCCCGTTTGCCTGTTGCTGAGGATAAAGCATTCGATTCTTCCGAACTTGCTTGCATGTTCATTGATTCGGAAACCGATGAAGTGGTCGAATCGTTTCCGATTGATTTTTGTCGTGTCGCTACAGCCACAGCTGCTGACCCTGTCCTTGCTACTGTTTTACGTTTTGTTGCTACGCAATGGCCTTTGTCAAAGTCTCGGATCGAGGATCCGTTGGTTCGCCGATTTTTTGCTCACAAGGAGAGACTTTTTGTTCGACGTGGTGTTTTGTTGTTGCGTTCTGATAATGATCAGTCCAGAGTCGTGGTCCCTCGTTCGTTACAGTCCTCTGTTTTACGGCTTCTTCACCAAGGACATTGGGGTATAGTGCGAACGAAACAACTTGCTCGTCAGCACTGTACTTGGTTCGGAATCGATGCTGCGATTACGAATATGTGTTCTTCGTGCCCGGCGTGTGCCGAACAACAGTCCGCACCGCCGCGGAAAGTCTTTGCGTGGCCGAAATCCACTTCCCCTTGGCAACGCTTGCACATTGATTTTGCTGGTCCATTCTGGAATGCTCGATGGTTGGTTCTGGTCGACGCCTTCAGTAATTTTCCTTTTGTTGTCCGGATGTCTTCCACGACGTCCTCAGCCACCATCCAAGCGTTGTCTGCTATCTTTTGCATTGAAGGTCTTCCGCAGACTATTGTTTCCGACAATGGCCCACAATTCATGTCCGCAGAATTTCAGTCATTCTGCCAGGCCAATGGTATTCAACATCTGACATCCGCGCCGTTTTCGCCTCAGTCCAACGGTGCCGCTGAACGATTGGTCCGGACTTTCAAGTCACAGATGTTGAAATTGAAAGAGGCGCATTCTCGGGAGGACGCATTGTTGCTCTTTTTGTCTTCGTATCGCTCTCAGCCCCGAGATGGTCGCTCGCCGGCTGAGTTGCTCCACGGTCGTCCTCATCGCACCTTGATGTCTTTGCTGCATCCGCCGCATCTGGTTCCTGTGCAGCGGCAGACTCCTGCTTTTGCTCCAGGCGACGTTGTATTTTATCGCAACTATCGAGGTTCACGGCGTTGGCTCGCAGGGCGCATTCTTCGCTGCCTCGGCCGCGCGATGTATTTGGTTTTGGGGGCCTCTGGTGAGGTGCGTCGGCATCTCAATCAGCTGCGCCTCTGTCGTCGCTCGGGTTCTGCCGCTCCCCGTCTGCTTTCAGCGACGGTGCCGTCCGGTCAGCGCCTTGGGGACCCATCTACTGGCTCGCCTCATCCCCAGGTGTTACCGACGATGCCTTCCATTTTGCCCCATGGCGACGCGCCGCCGCAGCAGCAGCAGCAGCAGCCGCCGCCGCCGCCGCTTGTTCTCCCGCCGGCGCCGCCCGCATTCGACGCTTCGTTGCAGCCGCCAAGCGCCTCCCAGGGTCACGCGCCGCCGATCGCTTCCCGTGACCAGCTGTCCTCCGCCATGGAACTCCCGCCCGCTCCGGACCACATGCCGTCATCGCGCGTCGGCTACCCCGACGCAATGGAAATCGACCCTTCGGTCCCTCCTGTCTCATTACGGGCGCACACACCGCATGTTGACGTGCACCCTGGACTAGTTTTTCAGGCGTTTCCTAGCTCCCCTCGGACCGCATGGCCGGGTGCGGGTGGCACAGCCTCGCCTGTTGTTAGGCTCCCCACCTCATCGCATACGTCAACATGTGGTCCTCCCCACGGCGGGCGGAAGCCTTATCACACGACCGTTCGCCGATTTGCGGGGGAGGAATGTGGTGTCACCGCCAGACACCACACTTGCTAGGTGGTAGCTTAAATCGGCCGCGGTCCATGTAGTACATGTCGGACCCGCGTGTCGCCACTGTGATCGCAGACCTAGCGCCACCACCAAGGCAGGTCTCGTGATACGAGAGTGGACTCGCCGCAGTTGTACGCGAATCTAGCTATCGCCCAGTTGTACGCGAACCTAGCTATCGCCCAGTTGTACGAGAACCTAGCTACCGCCCAGTTGTATGAGAACCTAGCTACCGACCAGATGTACGAAGCCTTTCGCTCTCATTAGCCGAGAGACAGAATAGCCTTCAGCTAAGTTAATAGCGACAACCTAGCAAGGCGTCATTTGTATCAGTGCCTCTAGCTTACGAGTATTCAAGAGAGATGTATTCCAAGGACTAAATAAAAGATAAGTAATAAGCATCTACATACTTTTCTTCTTATTCATTTATAAGTTCTCATGTTCCAGACTTCACGCCCGGCTGCTTTAGTCTTGAGTTCATTTTCAGCCATCTCTACTTCACGGTGTCGGCCCAGCTACCGACACAACAAAATTCATTATATTTATTTTTAAGTTTCTTCCTCCCCTTTTATCTCGATTGCCTCTATCCACTTTTAAAAAACTTAACATCCCAGTCGGTAATTAATTTAGAATATCTATCTGGTAAAAATTTTTAAAAATCAATATTAAGTTCTATAGAGGTTTTTTCTCCATATTTACATATTCGCATCCAGTAACATTATATAAAATGTTTACCCCTATCTCACTTAGATTTTTAATATCTTCTGAGGCACTTACATTGTATAGGTTCTTGATTAGAGTCTACATTTATATAGAAAATATTTTATTTAGATTTTTATAATTTGTAATGTTCATATGGTAGTGTATCTATTTTATTTTTCAGAAAATGTATTTATTATCATTTAGGTTCAATGCTTTCTTGTTTATTTCAAGTGTGTGAATTTCATGTCTTTCACTTTGAATCCTATTGATTTTTTTGTACTGTTCTCTTTTGTTAAGCAAACAACTTTTGTAATCTTCTAAGCTTATTCTATTTTTTAAAAACACATTTCTTAACTCCTTTACATTTTTTCTCTATTTTATCACCAACTTTATCAGTGTACATTTTTGCTCTTACACTGCAGAATTCTTCCATTATTTTTCCATTGAATACATCTTTCATTTTTCCTAAACCTCTCTTGTTTACTTGTGGAATTCCATAAATATTATCTGAAAGATAACCAATTGCATCAAAGTAATAAATCTTCATGTTCATGTCTTCAGAAAAATCTTCAGTTTGTGTATTGTAGATATAATTGTCTGTATCTTGACAACACAACTCAATATTTTCCCCCTATTTTGGTTTCCATATTCAGGTTCACCCCATTCAAATCCTCCATATGGTAAATATTGACTAATAGCATAACCACATTAATTGTTTGCATCTAAATAAGCTAAATAATTTGATATCATGTGATCTTAGTCACATCATAATCACTCAGATATTTGTTGTTTGCCTTTATGTATCTTTTGAAAAATTGTGATATTTCTCCTCTTATTACCTTTTCAACCATCAGAATCACATCATAGTCATGTAACAAATCAAGTGGTTGTTGAGTAATTTTCAACACCACATCTCAAGATAAAACAGGACCTGTAAAATACCAAGAAGGATCTAAATCAAAAGCTTGTATACAAGTTTTTCTAAAATTTTCAAACACATCAGCCAATAACAAAACATCAGTTGTCAGATACAGATCATGGTATTCACCCAGATTTTTGATACTGAATTTTTTCCAAACCAGTTTCGCATGTTTGTATACTTCGTCACATATTTCCCAGTCATTCAGTTTATTGTAAAATTCTTCTTTTGCTGGTAATTGTGTCCCTTCAAATTTATTCCAAGAATTCATGTAATCATATAGCTATACACCTTTTTCTGATCACTAAATCAAATAATTCTGCTTTCAAAAACTACTTAATACTTTTAATTTGATCTCTCTTCAAATTTGATGAAAGTTTGTCAAGTCAAGAAGCCAAAAATTTAAATGTATCAATAAATCTCATTTTCCATCTTTCTGTCCTTTTACCAAAACCAATATACCTGTCTTCATTGTTGGGTATTAAATCTATCTCTTTCTTATCATACCCAAATTTTTTCAGAAACAAATGAGAATCATATCCAGATAAATTACATAAATAAATCAGAACAAAGATTGGATGTTTTAACTTTACTTACATTTCTTACATAATGGATTTACATATTCTCCAGTCAAATGATCATGATGACAAACCTTCTTATTACTTCTTGCATAATGATATCCACTCAGTCTAAAACTTAACGTTTATTATGTCTTTATTGTTCTTCAGTAGTTAGTGAACTCATTTCTTCAGTTTCAGAATAAATTCTTCCAATTTCTTCAGCCTCTTTTTTTAAGCATTCAATAAATTTCTTATGAAAATTTGGTCCTCTGTAAACAACAGGATCTTTATAATGCCCATTAATATACTTGATATAATAACAGAACCCACTTGTTTCATGTTTTTAGTATTTCATTGTATATGTATTTTCTGGGTTTTGTTGACAGTTGTCCATCCTCAATAGTAAACTTTCAAAGTCATCCTAAATAACAATAGGAACTTTTTGTGTATGCTGATAATTTTTAAAATTAACAAATGACCCTTTCTCTATCATTTCTACTTTTAATGGTTTGTTAATTAAACAGCTTGATGCGTATTTATCTAATTTTTCTTTACTAGAGAAATGAAGTTAACACAGGCCACAAATAAATTTTGCCTCTTTATATTTTGATATCTGAGCATAAACAAGGTGAGATGTGTTTGATCCAACACTAATGTGAGTTACTTTCGTTCTTAAAATAAAGAAGATTCATATGTGTCTCTCTCTTAGTTTTCGTAATTTTTAATGGATACAGTTGATATTGTTCATCAAACGGATAGATGTTGATAGATACAGTAATTCTACCCTCAATTTTTGGAATATGATCAACCACTTCAGTAAATTCAGTATTTTCCAGTTTCTGATCAAGATTAAGATCAACATCTTTATATTTTCTAACTTTTTCTCAATTTTTATCTACAGGATACAATGAGGATTTTATAGCCCATAGAAAACATTTTTGATCATTATTTTTCACATTAATATGAGCTTTTTTTATTTTATCTGGTAATTCAATGTAAGATGATCCCCTCAGTGGAATATAGCTGTTTATTCCTAACTGCAAACTAATAATTCTATTTAATGTCCATCCTGATCAACGCACTTGAAATCACCCATTTTTGATAAAATATTTTGTTTCCCAATGTTCAGTTTTTTTATTATCTCTGTTTCATTTGTGATCCTATAGGTCTCTGTCTGAAATTGAAATCCCACAATTCTTCTGTCAGTCTGCATGTGGTACTCACAAATATGTTTTAAACTTATTTTCAAACCGTGATGTATTTTTAGATTGTCTTTTACAATTTTCACAATTTTTGTTTTTACTGCATTCAAGAAATGGATTTTTTCCTTAATAAATCATGAACAAAATCAAGAGCTACCAGTTTTACTAATTCCCCATAAATTAAAAGACTAAAAAGAATTTAAATGTGCCCAACAAGGATACAGCGACTAATATAAATATTGGTGATGGATGGTTGCATCCTAATCATGCTCATTTAGACATGAACTTTAGTATTATTGGAACTAATGGCACTGATTATCCAACATACAATGACAAATGCAATAAAAAATTAATTGATAATTGTGTAGCAAAACTATTTGATTATATAACCATAAAGAAAAGAAATAATATTTTATCTAGAATTGTACATCCTTTTATTTCCTCACAGGTTTTACTACATTTGACTTCATCTCTTGGTGATAAAATAAGTATGAAAGGACATGTTCTCAATAATGGAAAAATAAACAGCAAAAAAACTGAAGTGCTTCATCCTTTAGGAATTCTTCGTGGATATTTTAAAGATTATACGGAAATTATGTGGGAGGTAGATTTAACAGTACGTTTTACATGGTCATTAAGTTCTGGAGATCCTATTCTTCGATGGTCTGATTATAATGTCGCTGGAATGGAAATAAAACACATTCTACCAAAAGAAGGTGAAATTGTTGTAGAATCTTGGAAATTCGTGTGCTAGTTGTTAAATATGAGCCAAATTACAAGTTAGAACAAAGGGAAAATATACTAAAAAATCCGAAACTTCCGATATCATTTTATGAACTACAAACTGTAGAAGTTGCAGCACTGAGTGGTAAGAATAATTTTGAATTAGATATCGCGAATTACTATAACTCAGTAGAATTTGATATGCCATATTTTGTATTTGTTACATTTCAGACAAATCGTAAAAATAATTAGTTAGTCGTCTCTTCATTGTTCGATCATGTTAACCTACAGAATACATATTTGAAAAATGGAAGAAACGAAATTTTCCCACAGTAGATGTGCAATATTAATCCTGAAAATAATTTTCTCAAAGCATACGATGCATTTCTCGATTTTAAAAGAGTTACACAACTGAAAGCAGATACAGATGTTAGTTCACATAATTTCATGACAAATTATCCGATTTATGTCATTACTATGACTCGAAGAATATTGTAACATCACAGAAAACGACTATGAAAGTCTGTGCAACTTTTAATGATAAAATTAATGTAAAAATTTCAGCATATGTAATTCTGTACAGAAAGTAGAATCTTACATACGATGTTCAATTCAGAATACTTACTGAAAATTTTTAATTATTAATTTTTGCCTCTACATAAAAGACTGAAAAATTTTTAAAAATTATAGAAGTGTTAACTTTATGCTTATGTAAATTTTTGAAACATTTTAAAAAAGATAGAGAAAATAGAAACCATAAATTTTAGTATCTTACTTATTAATTATTTTTGATTGTGTTCATTATATTTTTCTGAATAGTTCTTTTTATGTGGATTATATTAGCACTTTGAATTTTTAAAACCGGTTAATATTTGTCTGAGAAATTAACAAAGAAGATTTTGCCCTTGCCCCTGCGACTTATGTAAGCCAACTTCCTTCCATGTATTGTGGGTGGCAGAATTATAGGAGCACAGTGCCTATCCAAAAATGCAATCAGAATTCAATTATCTTTACAAATTAAAAAGTTATGACAAAACCTAAATTGGAGAACTTTCGTTTCTTATTCTGAAGCCTGCGAAAATCACAAGTCCAAAAGTGCTTTGTCACCTTAGATGTACTTTACATGTGTCAAACAGTACACTAGCCACATTTCGCATGTATCAAAGTGTACTGTTATGTGTACGTCTATGTCAGCTGTGGCTGTGCTGTACAAAGCTACTATTTGCATAATTTGGTTTTCTGTCTCACTTCATTGTATGTCCACTGCTCCCACCTCCTCGCGTGTTCTGCAGTCCTGTTACAGCAACTGAATTCACCACCATCTTGTGTATATGTTATGACTGCCATCTATTAGCGAAAGTATGAAGTATGAATACTAATATACAGTGTAGTTATAAAACATTAATTTACCATTTGAAAAAATAAAAAAAGTAGCAGTTACCAGTAGCTTCTGATTCACTTATAGTTTACTTCTGAGTGATTTAAACTTTGAAAATAATAAATTTCCTGTAGAAATATAAACCTTTCTGATACAAACATTGACTTCTGCTAAAGTACTATGTAAAGTGACGGCAAAGGAGGCTGTTTGCTCCCGGTTTGTCTCAGACCCTCAATTAAATGTGATGGGTGTCAGATGCTGAATGGGCAGCTTCCATCTAGAGAGGCTGGATCATCCGACGTCACTGTGGACCTGGACTTCGAGTGGAAAGTCGCAGAACATCAGCGACTGAACCCAGTGGGGCGAAATGAAATAAACGGTAACATCAGAGAAAAAGCCCTACCACCAGGTTCAGCTGGAGCAAGGATTTGGCAATTTGTGAGGATGCCCTTATTTTTAAACTTATTTTTAGTTTGCATTCGTTTCCCTAAATTTATTTTTCACCTTTTATAAAAAATGGTATTAACTTTATTTCCTTATGTTCACCTTTTATAAAAAATGGTATTACATTTTGTTTTCTTACATTCACCTTTTATACGAAATAATTGTTTTTGAGTGAGTTAGACCTGAAAATGTGTATGAGAGTAGTAGGAAAAGGGGGTTTTTGGATAATTGGCTCATTTTTTGGCGAACCCCAAGGGAACCATAACACCACTGCCTCCAAGTTTTACTGTTGGCACTACACACACTGGCAGGCTTGCCAAAAACTGAGCCAGTTATCCAAAACCCCCCTTTTTCTACTACTCTCATACACATTCACCGAGGATTCGCTATACCCACAACCTGTCATTGGATCGCCACTTTATGTACTGTGATTCGTCACTCCACACGTTTTCCCACTGTTCACTCGTCCAATGTTTACGCTCCTTATTCTAAGCAAGGCGTCGTTTGGCATTTACCGGCGTCATGTGTGACTCATGAGCAGCCGATCGACTGTGAAATCCAAGTTTTATCACCTCCTGCCTGTCATACTACTTGCAGTGGACCCTGATGCAGTTTGGAATTTCTATGTGATGTCTTCTAATAATTTCCGGGTATGCAGCCAGATCCTGTCGACATTCGTGGCAGAATGTCGATGGGATCCGGCTGCATACCCGGAAATTACTAGAAGAAGAAATAAGACGGGAAAATTTCAGAAGTCACTTCTGTGTGATGGTGTGGATAGATGTCTGCCTATTACACATTAAGACCCTCTTCAACTGTCGGCGGTCTCTGTCGGTCAACAGACGACGTCGGCCTGTACGCTTGTGGGCTGTACATATCCCTTCACGTTTCCACTTCTCTATCACATTGGAAACAGTGGACCTAGGTATGTTTAGGAATGTGGAAATCTCGCGTACAGACGTATGATACAAGTGACAGCCAATCACCTGCCCACCTTCGAAGTCTGTGAGTTCCGCGGAGCGCTCCATTCTGCTCTCTCACCATGTCTAATGACTGATAAGGTCTCTGATATGGAGTATCTGGCAGTAAGTGGCAGCAGAATGTACCTAATATGAAAAACGTATGTTTTTGAGGGTGTCCGGATACTTTTGATCACACAGTGTATATGGCGCAGTTTTCAGGAAATTGAAGAAACGACTTCAGCGAGTTCATTAGCACAGAAATGTTGATGAACTTCTCCTTCTCCATGACAACACAATATTTCACACAAGTCTGCGTAGTTCACGAAACTTCATTGAACTTTTCTTCCTCATCCACCCTACAGCCCAGGTCTTACACCTTCTGACTTCCACCTGTTTAGCTCAATAAAGGACGCACGCTATGGGAAGCAGTACGTGGATGATAGGGAGGTTACTTATGCAGCAAGACATTGGTTCCGATGTCGACCAGTAGAATGGTACCATGTGCGCACACAGGCCCTCCGTAGGGCGGTGTAAAGCCGCCACATTCAACGGAGATTATGTTGAAAAGTAGGGTTTTGTAGCCAAAAGTGTGGGGACTAACGTGGTTTATTGGATTCCTGAATAAAACCACCCTGCTTTCAGAAAAATGCGCGTCGTAGAAATTTGCAACGGGAGCCACTTTGCCAGTCAGTGAAATGTTTCTAAATGGGATTAAAGTGTTCAAAAACTTTGCTAGTAGATTGGGTCTTTGCACTGTGTATCACTTACTTGTGTAATGATGCAATATAGCTATCAAGTGACAATAACTGTCACTTTAATACATATAAAGATGGACCACATACTACACTACTGATGAAATCGCGTTACATAATTGAATGGTTGTGGTCGAGCTACGAAGCAGCTACAGCAAAAGAAATGATACAGTCAATGCTCTCAGGAACTGCACGAGGCTACTGGAATCATATCTGGTCGGTATGCCACACTCGAAACTGCAGCGGAAAAGCTCTCAGAACTGAAAGGGGTTCCCTTGGAAAGAAGAGACGTGCTTCTCGTGAAATTTAAAGCAACTGTGTTCAACGAAGGCTGTGCGAGCATTTTGTTACTATCATCGTATACGTGGTGTAGCAGCAGCCATAAGAATTACTGCTATGGTATATCCTCCATCATGAAAAGGACTTGCAGAGTATGTTTTTAAGCTATTCGCAGACAACGATGTTGTCTACAGGATGGTTGCAACAGCAATGGATTGTGGTGAAATGCGCGAGGAACTGCAGGCTATCAACATTATTGGTGCGTTATTGTCAGTTGTCCCTGAAAATAAATAAATGTAACTAATACACATGAAGAGGCTAAGACGTCCATTAGTGCTCGGTTATACTATTGAGAGTAAGCTACTGGAAATAGTAACACCAATATAATAGCCTGGACAGAGCTAAAGTGGATTTATCGTATAATACAGCTTGTAGGAAAATCAGGCTGTGCTGCTTTGGAAGAATATTAAGGGAATGTAATTCACCCACGAAAGAACTGATGTACAAAACAGTTGTAAGACAGATTCTTGTTGGCTACTGCTGTTCAGTCTTGGACCTACATCAGCTTGCATTAGTACAAGAGACAGAGAGAGTTCAACAAAGAGCGGCACGTATGGCCATACGATAATTACAGGGTTGTTAAACAAAGTCCAGTGGCAGTCACTGCAAGGGCGGTGTTCTGCGCCACAGTGCGGGCTACTTCTGAAATTAATCTGAGAGAATACGGCCCAGGCAACATTTTGCATCCTCCTACATATGCCTCGTGAAATAACCACAATGATAAAATCCGAAAAATTAGAGTTAATATGGAGGGTTACAGGCAATAAAAACAATGAACTTCCGGACCCCAAGCTTTATCGACAATAAGAATCATTTAATCCAAAGATTCCCAACAGTTTTATACCATTATCCCCTGAACAGGATCAGATATACAATACCCTGAGAAAGTTTGGGACCTAATTAAACCTTATACTGTAAAAAGAATTAACTCTCATATTTTTAAAGCGACAAATTATGTAGAATACTTATTTGAGATTCAAACAGCTGACACGGGTTTTCTACGTTTTTTACTAAATCAAAAAATATTGAGAAAATGGTGTGTTTGACTCTTCTCATTTGCAACAATCTTTTTTTATATTTAGTTTTATGTCTACTGTTGCATATCTGTTGTCATGTACAAAGTTCATTCAGTTCTTCACTTTTGTTTTCATCGCTACTGTAGTGCAAACCCTGTCCTCGCATCTCTAAGTTGTGCTGAATGGAATCAGCGTCATTAAGAGTTCTTCCAGTAATAATAGCTGCTAACGACAGACTGTTCACCAAAGGAATACCATTTCTGTTTTGTGAAAATCGGTTGGTATTGTGTTGCTTTTGCAAGTTCCAAATAATTGTATTTTTACAAGAAATTCACTACCTGAAAATATCCCTCCACCCACTGAAACAGGTCATGGAACCCAGGTCAGTTTTGTAATCCGAAAACAGTAACTATTTGAATTTATCACTATTAGCAACCAATGGGAAGACAGCAAAAACAACAAAGAGTACAGCTGACTTTCAGTGCTGTTGCTAAACTAAGTAAATTTTCAGAATGAAGCTTTCAATGTGTATGAAATTGAATGTTGACAAACAGTTTGTATTTCTAGTTTTGATTCTTGATAGTGAGACGTGATCTTTTGACACGCATAAGGACACACCGAAATCACAATAGTAATCCATTGTAATTGCCACGCACTTTATTCAGCCATAAAGCACTATCAAATCACAATCATAATATTAAAGGCGATTGCCTTATAAAGCCAGATCACTTGGATAAATGACAAACATATTTATTTAACTAGACCAAGACCCATAAAAACTTGAAAATTGAATATAACTAGTTAGACTAACTCAGTTAAACTCCATCACTTAGATGGAACTAATATCCGCACGATTGTGATCAGAACTCTAATTACTTCCAATCAGCTAAAGAATACATTAAGTGACAGAACACAGATCTTTTAAGATTTGGCTAGCCAACTTTCCTAAATAAAACACTATTTCTAAAAGCTTTATTACAATAAAATCACTTACGCCACTAAAGACGTGCTTCAGTTTGACCAAACAAATTCTCAAATTACTTAACTCAGTAGATTAATCAACAATGTTGTTAAAATCATTACTACTAGATCATGACCATATGACAATATCCCCTAAAACGAGGCCGCTTCAATACTGAGTGTGAATTAGTGATAGATGCGAGCACACCAAAGGATTTTAATCAGTACAAGAGACCCACGAGACAGCAAATGAAATGGAACTGTACTCAACTTTGCACTGCAATTAAACTTCAGACACCGTAACTCTTCACGGGAAGGATGGAATCACAAGACAGGAACAACATAACCCGAGATGTAAAGGGGGGGGGGGGGGGCAGGGCCTTAAATATCACTCTGCCACCGTGGTACTGTGCTCCCAGTTTGCTCTCGTCGACCACTACCAATTATCTGCAACACAAAACACATCAGCGGCGGACAATATTCTGAGGCATGAGATACACAATCTTGTCTAGAGAACAGGTGGTCAATACTTTCAATGAAATCAGCCTCCATGAGTTACTTGGCCAGTCACGGCCCTTAAAATGTGATTAACCAATTCGCAAAAGGATCACTAAAATAATGTCCTAAAGTTAAAATGACAGGAATTATCTCGGCACACATTTAAACGCCAAAGTACAATAATGAACTAGAAGGTAGAATGGAAGAAATATTTCGGCATGGTTTGGAACGCCAGTCACCGACTTACACACTACTCGTTGCACTTCTAGCTATGTATTTAGCCATGCTTCACGTCGGTTTGTTGGACGTAGCCACACTTCCTTAACTGCCGTCAAGTATCAAGTCACGACACCGAGTTGCGTGATAAACAACTAGAACAATTCCAAATAGTTTTTAGTACACTGGCATGTTCAGTTAAGATGCACGTACCCACCGAAGCAACTCGACGACTCCAATTCATTCGGCCTGTGTAGCTTGTAACAGACTCGAAGGAACTTGTCCTCCCAACCTCTAGGAAAATCAAACCACCGTGGTCGATGGATCGGCGTTGCACGATTCAACACGCCGTAGCGCCTGGCCACGCTCCTTCGTCGTGCCGACTCGGCCTCTCCGCGTGCTGCCTACGTCACTGCACCTCACACCGCGGATCCCCACACAAGAGTCCCAGCAGAAAGCACACGCTGCCATTAAATGCCCGCCGCCAAAGATATGAAGAAGAGCAATCAACATCGAAGTCGACTCAAAGATGAAAATGAGAATCGATGGCAAATGGTGGCGCCAAGAACGCTCCAGCTCACGCAGACCCTTCCAAATTTGAGCGTGACTCGTTGGCAGTGAAGAAATGAAACGTACAGATTACCAGGAGGGACAGAAAAGGAAATAAATGTATTAGGGAGGGGATTACAATGGGAAACGTAACTATGATAGTCATGAAGAAAAGTGGAAGTGGGCTAGACGGTTGCCAAAAAGATGGATGGTGGATAGTCAAAGGAAGTTCTTCCCTGGATTTGAAAAAATAATAAACAACTCCTAAGATAAACTTACGTATGGTGGATGGATGACATTAGAAGATATCCAGGAGCAACAGTGATTCGTACCACTGAATATCACAGTGCATGGAAATTTCTGGAGGAGTCATATGACAGATAATGATGGTGTATTGTATACTAGAATCTACCAGAATCGTGTAATAGAGATTATTTTTAACAAATTTTCATCGAAGCTGTTTTGTTCTTACCGCTTATAAGTTTTCACTTTTTGAAGCATCGGTAGGTGTCCAGGAGCTCTAATCAAACGAAGGTGAAATCGAATTCATCCGTTGGAAATGATGGCATCACAGAGTAAACCAATCATCATTTCCAATAGATGAATTCAATTTCTTCTTAGTTTCTTAGAGCTAGTTGATACCTACCAATGCTTTAAATGATTGGTGTAACAAATTATCTTGGATCATGGATTTCTTCCGTTCAGTTAAAAGTATATTCTCACAACACTAGTGCATTGTATAGTAACTTAAGTTATTAATAATTATGCGCTACTCAGTATCGCATCCTCATGCCGGCATTACTCGTTATCAACTCTTAACACGTCCGTCCCCGGTAGCTGAGTGGACAGAATGTTAATGCTGGGTCGGAGATTTTCTCCGCTCAGGGACTGGGTGTTGTGTTGTCCTAATCATCATCATTTCATCCCAATCGACGCACAAGTCGCCGAAGTGGCGTCAAATCGAAAGACTTGCAGCCGGCAAACGGTCTATCCGACGGGAGGCCTTAGTCACAAGATCTCTTAACACCGCGCATGAAACACAGCTCCCATTTATTTTATTTTGTCATACACTTCATCGCTAAGACTTTTATAACATTCGCCATTTCTCGTTTTTACCCCTCTCAAAGCAATCAGTAAGACCGATTTCGAAGGGTGCTGTACCCCGCAGGCTACTTGCCATCCATGTACGTATTCTTTTTAGCGAAGTGCTATTTCTTATACACACAGTATCTACGGCTGGAAGCATCAGAAGTTTTCTATCCTGTCACACAATCTAGTTATGTAGTGGTGACTTAACAGGGGCTTATCTGTTGCGTTATGCTATTTTCTATACATACAGTACCTTCGGTTGGAAATCGGCGAAACTTCAGTACTTATAAAATTTGCTGTTACGTATTTATTTACACCAATGGGTTCATTTCTAACTCACACCATATGACGTCACACACACTAGCAATGTAGTGGTGCCTTAGAAATGATTAATATTTCGGACCCCTGCCGTATTGTGATTGACTGAATGATGGCGTCGATGTGACATGACACAATGCGATGTTGAAATGATGTTGGGATGCAGTGGAATGCAATTTATGTATGTGGATCAAAAAATACGAAAAATGTGGAAAAGAAGTAAAATATGGGAAAATACAGAAACATATAAAAACTGATGAAAAATAAGTAAAACCGAGAAAGAATGATAGTATTTACAAGTCTCCCTGAGTGTGGTCTCTGCTTGCGCCTCAAATGACGAAATATTGAATTGTTAATAACAAATAGACTTCGAATGATGTCAATTAATTTGTTATTAATAAATAGGCACAGCCTAATCCTCTCCCTATACTGCATAGCTCTAATTAACTCAATCCATTCAACTACTCCAGTTACGAAAGATGAAGATGGGGACGGAGTGCTTCAATTGCAACGATAAATAATTCGGACACATGCTGCATCATGATTGGTTGAGAGCATCATGACGTCGACAAGACGTCGCGAATAGCGAGATGGAGCTCTCGTAATTGGATAAAATACGAAAAAATAGGGGTAAAACACTAAAATAGTTGAAAAATAAGTCAGTTGCGGAAAATATAAAAAATATCCCAAAAATATGCATAAATCTGAAAAACTGTGAAGGAGTGAAAGTGCTTAAATATCTGCCTGGGTGGGGTCTCTACTGGAGTCTCGAATGACATAATATTAAATTGTGACATGGCGTAATGTAATAAAATGGCTCTGAGCACTATGGGACTTAACAGCTGTGGTCATTAGTCCCCTAGAACTTAGAACTACTTAAACCTAACTAACCTAAGGACATCACACACATCCATGCCCGAGGCAGGATTCGAACCTGCGACCGTAGCAGTCGCACGGTTCCGGACTGCGCGGCTAGAACCGCGAGACCACCGCGGCCGGCCGTAATGTAACACACACAGCTTACAACCTCTCTGTATGGTGCCCAGCTCCAGAGTAAAACCCACACAATCAAGTGCCCCAATTATAAATGATGAAGATAGAGGAGTGCTTTATCCTCAATGGTCCTGGAGGGAGGGGATAGGGTGGAGGTTCCCCTGGGTGATCTTGATCAACTCCCGGTGGTTCTCTGAGAGGTGGGGGGTGGCAGGTGACCTTGTATATCATTTGGCCAAGTGTGTAACCTGACACTGGATGTGTAACCTGTCAGTGGCAGTGATAATATCATTATCTCAGCGAGAATTGGCCTTGATAACCTGCTGCTTATCAATTACAGCAATACCTTATCACCAGATCTGCTTGTCCACATATGGCATGTGTCTCTATAAACTATCTGTGTGATGTTGTGGCACTCTTGTTGCCAGCAACGTCTGAAGATCTGTCCCTGTCAGAACATTTGTTTTGAGATAGTGTGGGTTGCGTATCTCCCTTACCCATGCATGTGTACCCGTGCTGCTAACCTAGTTTGAGAAAGCCATATGTTATACTGTCTCTCACCTGTATGAATTACAATTCGTTTGTGACTGTCCCAGTTCGCTGCCCTTGCCCTCCGTTCATCAACTCAGTCCTCAAATGAAACACATGATTTATGGAGGTATTTTTGCTTAAACGTTTTTGACTACTGTTCTTAATTTTACATATGTGTCTTTCCTTCTATTGTATTTGTATTTGTTCTAATCCTTTGGTTATTAATTTGTCCATCAACTATTAATGCACAGCTTTAATGCCATGCCAACCATACCACTGCACCACCTGGTGGCATGTACTGGTAGTTAGATTTTGAAATGGCAGTCTACCGTCAGTTGAGGACCAATGTTGGAAATGTATTTATGTGATGCAGTACTATATATGAAGGCATTTTATGTGATACGTAAACTTAATTGTGAATATTGTCAAACATTTTCTCTCTTAATGTCACGTACATACGTTAAGCTTGTACCTTCATGGCAGTTATGTTTCATTTGACAGACGTTATGATGATGAGCTACGCCCATATGCATCAGCAAATACATTACGAGGCCGGCAGAAATATAGTGGACAATCAACCGCTCAACACCGCTTGATCCTCAGAAACATCTTGCTAAATTACGGATTTTTCTCGAATTCCAACAGCGATGCTGCTCTGCTACTCTGGAATGTACGGACTTGTCGGCGGCAGCCCTTCAGTCAGTAGATCGACTTCCGCTAACTGACATGCAAAGAGAAGAGTGAGTAGTTTGACTGCTCAGAGGCCGTACTCTGTAGCTGACAGCGTTACCTGAATTATTTATGAGTCACATGATGGCCGTCTGAAGCAAAACCCGATAAGATTTTCAAGAAACCCGTAGCTGGCGTCCTGAATGTTCCAGCTGAAGCGAAAAGCTGTGTATATCGCGAGACTACAGGCAAGCCACATGTTCGTCAGGATACTATCGAACTAGCGAGCAAGGACAGTTCAGTAACTGACAGTGAAACTTTGACACATATATAGTCAACTATTCGCATTTCAGTTCTCCGTTATCTTGTAAGTATTTCTGAATGGTAGAGCTGATGGAAAAGTTGCACCTGACGGAGGGTGTATAATAGATAAAAAATAGATTTTCTTAGGTCTTTCTCATTTGTTTATCAATATACCTACCTCAGGTATTACTGCTTAATATGAAAATAGAGAAAATATGAATCTGAAAACAATGGAAGATATTGATATAAAATTCAAATAATAAAGTTCTACTTATGGCCAAAAGTTCGAAGGATCGGAATTAATCGTTTCTTTTAACACAAAATCGATGTACTGGTTTATCTTTCGATAAAATTTATTTGGCTACAGTGATATCGTTAGTTAAATCTTCATGAAATTTAATTAATAATATCTTAAATACGGTAGTTTACTAGATAATGAATGTAAAAGGGGAAAATGGCTCTTGGTGCAACTCAGTTCTACTCTGTGTCCTGCACGCCTTTTACGCCCAGACAGTTTTAAAGAGACATGATAAATAACTTTGAATACTCTTAAATACCCAGGCTACATTTAATTAAATTACAGTTCTTGATAGATTCATTAATACGAACATTTAGCCAATTAATTGTTGATTTACTATGGTTTGATTTATGAGTACTGACATAAAGAGTACAGATGATGTTTCAATTTATTTTGTACCGAATTTGGTTCATACCTAATTACTAACTTGAATTAGATAACATATTTTTCATTCACCAAATGGAAATCCTTAGGAACTGAGTGATTTCACTTTTTATGAGTTATAATTTTTAACAGTCATACGAATTGATATTATCCAATTTCCGAGTTCAGGCATGTAACTGGAATATTATACATATATATACCTCCAATTTTAATTACTTTTAAGGTATCTGTATTTGAAAGATTCTCTCACTCTTCAAGTGAGCTGAGTATGAGAATGCTTTTGCGGCAGGAATGGATGACACGCTTGTAGACAGCAATAAAATCAGGCCAAAGTTTAGGTTGTTAATATGTTAGAGAATATTATTTGTTTCAATCTATATTCAAATACTTATTTGGCCTAATGGCTAGCGATTTTGGTATCAGGTACCATAATCGGTCTGTCCAACGATAAAAAATCACAGTATATGGTTTTATTTGAGGAACACTACGAAACATTTTTTCTCTCTGATAGCAAATGCATGGTACAGGGTACAACATTAAGGTATAGGCAACCTCTTACTCCTGGCGTGCAGGCATCAAGCACGGTTTCTAATAGGCACGTCATATGACAAAAATAAAAGTCAACGCTTTGCTATAAAACAGGGGAAAATGAAATAGGGGAAAAATGGCTCTTGGTGCAACTCAGTTCTACTCTGTGTCCTGCACACCTTTTACGCCCAGACAATTTTAAAGACACATGATAAATAACTTTGAATACTCTCAAATACCCAGGCTACATTTGATT
Organism: Schistocerca serialis cubense; assembly: GCF_023864345.2. NCBI lineage: Eukaryota > Metazoa > Arthropoda > Insecta > Orthoptera > Acrididae > Schistocerca > Schistocerca serialis. The sequence goes on from NC_064644.1 coordinate 588,178,540, forward strand.
AAATTACAGTTCTTGATACATTCATTAATATGAACATTTAGCCAATTAATTGTTGATTTACTATGGTTGCCTCCAGAAGTGATAAGAGTGCCTCATGTGCACATAGTTTCTTTTTTATTCTTAAGAAAGAGGCAAAATGTGAATGATATTTGAAAAGTAAAAACAACATAAAACATGAAATGGAAGAAGCTAAATAATAGGGAGTAAAGCAGTCTCCAGTTTAGCAAAACATTAAAAGTGAAATAAGAATTCTAGGTTTCTATTCGCAGTTTCTATATACTGTTTACCAATTTAAAACCTCGATCTGACCATGTATCTTTTAATCAAGTACGTGTTATTCACAACAACAATAATGGCATTACATTCTAAAAATCACAAATATTTAAACTAGCAAGGTACCCAACGTCCAGAGAAAACAGTCGCGCAGTGCGAGACTGCATTACTGCGCATCTGCTATAGTTCAATTCTTCTATCTTGGCGGTTCGCGCATGCCCGCCCAGACGCGAGAGATTGCTGTGTTGCCAGTTGCACGAGCCAAGAGAAGCAGCGCCATAGTATAGTACAGTTCGCAAACTTACATTTAGGGGGCAGCGCGTAGTTTATGAAGTAAAGCCACCACGGCCGCAATAACCCTTTCTCTGCTACAGAGACGTGCTCCCCGCATTCCGCGCTGTGCGCGATTTTGTCATCACTGCACTGCTCGCCTGTGCAGACACATGGTGTTCCGACTGCTTTGACACACTTATCATTTGATTTCGCAAAAACTATTTGGCCTAAAAATTTGATTTTTACACATCTTCTTGACTGATATCTTTCCCCCGTAAATGACTTAATTTTGTTTCGATGTTCAATGCAGTTATTGTGCAGCATTAAATGTAGTAAACCATTGCATGAAATTTTGAAGAGTTTGCAGTGGTAAAAGTCCATAGTGTATACTTTCCGTATGGTCGATTTTAGTTGCCACTAGAAATTTCAGAAGATTACATTCAAACGAATAAAATTAATGAAGTAAGACACTTCGATATAGTTTTTAAATAAAGAAAATATGATGCACCGAACAAGGTTTGAACTCTGAACCTTTCACTTAGCAACCTAACACTTTAACCATTACGCTAACACAGCTCATCACTCAATGTAATTCCTGGAGGACTTTAAAATATCACGCAAAATACCGACAAGGACTGTTGGTATGACTATGAATTACTCACGTTTCGTCGAAGTACAATAGGAAATAAACAATTATTTCTGTTCTTTATTGTGAAAATGCGGTTAGTGAGAATGATACAAACACCTTTCCTTGCTATCGCATGAATTAGGCGGCTTATTGCTTGTTTGGTTTAATTAATTAATAGAATATGAAGTAATTGGTATAAAGAATACTTTTTCCAAACTTTCTATAAAAGAAATTCTGCTATCAAGACATTGCTTTTGTTCAATTACTTTATTTATGACTGAACGTTTCTAAAATTGAAGACACTCGTCCGTGCTCTGCACTGCAGTTGAGCTCTGGCAACGTCGTTCTCTGTTCATTGGCTGACTGTGTTTTGTGACGTCAGATGTGCAGAACGAACCTAAACTCGGCCGCCATCGTATATGACGCGCACTTTAGTTGAATATGTCCGGGCGCATTTACAGTTTCATATTTATCCCAAGAATGTCCAGATGTATGATGAAGATCACAGCCTGTTGTGTAGCAGTTTATCAGTCCACAATGGTCATGACAGCCACTCCTCATGTGTGAAGTGCATTCGTCAAAAGCTGCATTGATGAGTTTTAGTATTACGAGAAGACCACAAAGAATTACAACTATAATTCATTCAACTGTTTTGTGATGTGAATGTTATCCTCTTGTGGCATTTAAATCCAATACTTTTGTCTGTGTTCTGTACGGCTATAAGTGATAGAACACTCTACCTATACTGTTACCTTGTGCATCTGCAGTTTAAAACAGGAAGTTGAATGCATTTAAAACGTCATGATATTTCGGTCCCTATCATCCTAAAATTAATTTTACATCAATTATTTAACACACAGTAAACAGTGGGGTGCATTGTGTTAAATATCATACATTTAAACATTTATTATTGTGCAGGTTATGTTGTGGACGGGCGAAGGAGGAGTAGGGTGAAAGGGAGGTGAAGAGTAAGAGGGACAGGGTCAGGGGAGACAAATAAAACTTCACAAGTAAAGTTAAAAAGTGGGGGAAGGGGCACATTAATAAGATCAGTAAATAAAGGATCAGAAGTATTAGCAAGTAAAATAAAAATGCGGTTATAGACTAAAGCAAAAAAAAAAAAAAGTTTTGTGTTGATCAGAGCTCCAGTCGAAAGTATCTAGGAAATATTACTATGTTGTTAGAATCTTGTAGGATGCCAGTGAATATGTAAATATTATACCTAGCTGTAGATGTATTTTCATGCACAAACACTAGATGTTAGGAAGAAAGAAGAACTGAGAACTATATCTGAGTCATCGTCACAAGTTATTAGATATACGACTGCAGGAATGTAAACAGAGTACATTACAATCAATTTATTGTTTAGTATGTTATCCTTCCTGAGCAACTGCAGTTTATATAATAAAATCATAAGCAGCCAGTTACATAACAGCTATTTTATTTCGTACCGGTCTTGGGCACTTAGTGCCCTTCTTCAGAAGGTTATATAGGAAACTATATCACAAATCAGTAGAAGTCAGATAAAAATGTTAAAATTAATGAAGAAGAGATAAAAAACTTTAAAAATTTAAAGATAAAGTATGGCACATACTTATAACTATCCGCTTATTTTCTAGTACATGCATTTTATTGATGACACTCACAACTAATGCGATAGTTATATGTATGTATCATTTTTTGTCTTTAAACTTTTTGTCCTTACTTTTAATATTCTTATCTGACTTCAGCTTATTTGTGGTGTATTTTACTGCGCAACCTTTTGAAGAAGGGCTCTAAGTACCCAAAGCCTGTTGAGATGCCCAGCTACCACCGCAGGGCAAGACAGGTAGTTTAAACTGTGGAAAGGGGCCAAAATAAGCGGCTGTCAGTTACACTCAAACATACAACTTTATTTATTTGACCGAACATTACAAGATCCAAGAAAATAAAATTAAAAAAAAAACACAACATTAATTTTTGGAACTGAATATGCGATACAATCTCATGCCTCCAGGGCAAGACCACTTTAACTTAAAAGTGGCTGAAAGCCAGTAACTTAAGACTCAAACCAAAATGAGAATTTTTAAGGGCAAAGGCCTTATCTTAAAACAGTTCTTTAACTAGGCTGAAGGCCCATCTTTTAAGACTCGAACGAAAATAAATTTTTAAAAGGCCAAAGGCCTTACCTTAAAACAGTTCTTTAATAAGGCTGAAGGCCCAAGCAATCTGACACCTTAAGAGAAAAACAACTTTAATTCAAAATCGGCTGAAGGCTGGTCACTTAAGACTCAACAAAATTAAATTTAAAAAAGAAAGCCAAAGGCTCCCTGAATTTATATGAACGGCCAGGGCAGGTAACCGGAACGTTAATGGCCACAAGGCAGAAGATTCCGCTGGTGCACTTCAGTTCAAAATAACCAAGTGCAGTTAAATTCCATCAGAGTGAGGCTAAAATTTGCCAACTTGAAAACACACGTTGTTGTTCGCGGGAATGTCCCAACAGCCGACAACGAAATCCAAACGACACTGTGTGAACAGTCGAGACTTGCTGGTAGATTAAGTCAAAACTCAACTTTCGTGTCCAGGATCGGTGAGCCACAGACCTCGTAGCAGTGGGAACAGCACCACACACTCCGACCGCACATAGACGCCGTCAGCGGCCCTGGCCAAACCACGCGCAACGGAGATTTCCTCGATGCTCCACGCCAATCGACCAACTGGTCGCACACAGCACAGCCGGAAATTATAAGGGTCAGGCTAAATATAGTACAAGGTGCGAATATCGATACACACCACTGCTGCCACTCGCAGTGAGAGAGAGGATAACAGCATAATCGCGATAACCGCGGGAGACTAAGCACAGAATAGCAACCAAGGTTTAATCCAACCCATAACATGAGCCAGCCACAGCTTTCCTGTAAAGAAATTAAGTTTCTTTTATGCAAATGGTTGCTTATTATTTCGCTATACAATTTGTGGTTATATAAATCTTCTGGTTTGGCCCAAGGATGCGTAGTTTCAGTACCCTTACAAAAAACGGTTTCAGAACAGTTCATATCGTTCCAACGCTATGACCGAAGTAAAATAACAGTAGTATGACATTAATCTTAATGAAAATTAACAGGGTTGCTCTCCAATGTTTAGTCTGGAAGTTCGTTGTCAGAACATCAAGTTTCAAAATTATTGTTTCTTCCATGTATTCTGAATAGCGTGTGTGTCGCAAATATGTGCTGTACCAAGTGATCGATTCGTGAAGGTATCATAGATTCTGATTAGTTGAGAAGGCATGTCTGGCAAGAAATGCTTACAGAACGGAAGTGTGAACCAGTAGTAAGCAGCTCAGCTTTGTGGTCCTCGCGTTGTGCCGCATTTGAACGACACAAAGCACTCTAGCCTCCTCCTGCCAGTGTTTCCAGCTGGTCTTTTGCGAGTGGCACTGGCTGTTGCTTCCATATTTTTGCTACGGACGACAGATACAGTAAACTGCTTTGACGTTGTTTACTGATGGTCATTCTCATTCAGCTCCTTACAAAATATGCAGCTTGCATATTGAAGGTTGGCGTACTTCTTCCTTGCAGCATTTTCGAATTTTTCAATGTGTCATTACATGTGATCAAACTCAACATTCGTTATACAGCCAGGCAATTAGGTTCGATGAACACAGTAGAGAATCGGGTTTTCATTAATCCATCCAAACAGCAATCGTGTACCAAACGGAGCACGTGAGGACTACTTTAATCTTCCTTGTGTCAGTGACTACAGTCTGAGCCAAAATAATTAAAAGATGAACTGAGATGTCAATGATTTATTCACATTCGTGTTCTAACGACCTCGAGTTTGATCCCTGCAATCTTTACTGCATCTATCGATACCCGTTTTCTCAACTGAAACTGCTGCTATCGATTCGTGTTATTTCACACGTATCTCGGATTTTGCAGGGAAGCTCGTTGTGTCCATATTAGTTTCAGTTATTAGCATTCCTTTGCCCTACTTGAAATTTATCTGAGCATTTTGTTTACGGTCCAGGCATTCTCACACTCAGCTAAAACCGTCTTGATTAAAAGGATAATCATGCATATTAATACAAATAATTTTCTGCAATAACGCATAAATTTATACTTTTTAATGTACCGAAAAACTGTTATCACGTTTTACGTTTTAATATCAATGTAACGTAGAGCATAAGAGAACAATTGACAGGAATAGTGGAAAGAAGTACAGTAGAAGAAGAATGGGTAGCTCTGAGGAATGAAGTAGTGAAGGCAGCGGAGGATCAAGTAGGTAAAAAGTCGAGGGCTAGTTGAAATCCTTGGGTAACAGAAGAAATACTGAACTTCATTGACGAAAGGAGAAAATACAAAAACGCAGTAAATGAAGCAGGCAAAAAGGAATACAGACGTCTCAAAAATGAGTGACAGGAAGTGCAAAATGGCTAAGCAGGGATGGCTAGAGGACAAATGTAAGGACGTGGAGGCTTATCTCACTAGGGGTAAGATAGATACTGCCTACAGGAAAATTAAAGAGACCTTTGGAGAAAAGAGAACAAATTGTATGAATATCAAGAGCTCAGATGGAAACCCAGTTCTAAGCAAAGAAGGGAAAGCATAAAGGTGGAAGGAATGTATAGAGGGTCTATACAAGGGCGATGTACTTGAGGACAATATTATGGAATGGAAGAGGATGTAGATGAAGATGAAATGGGAGATACGATATTGCGTGAAGAGTTTGACAGAGCACTGAAAGACCTGAGTCGAAACAAGGCCCCGGGAGTAGACAACATTCCATTAGAACTACTGATGGCCTTGGAAGAGCCAGTTCTGACAAACCTCTACCATCTGGTGAGCAAGATGTATGAGACAGGCGAAATACCCTCAAAGAGGAATATAATAATTCCAATCCCAAAGAAAGCAAGTGTTGACAGATGTGAAAATTATCGAACTATCAGTTTAATAAGTCACAGCTGCAAAATACTAACGCGAATTCCTTACAGACGAATGGAAAAACTAGTAGAAGCCGACCTCGGGGAAGATCAGTTTGGATTCCGTAGAAATGTTGGAACACGTGAGGCAATACTGACCCTACGACTTATCTTAGAAGCTAGATTAAGGAAGGGCAAACCTACGTTTCTAGCATTTGTAGACTTAGAGAAAGCTTTTGAAAATGTTGGCTGGAATACTCTCTTTCAAATTCTGAATGTGGCAGGGGTAAAATACAGGGAGCGAAAGGCTATTTACAATTTGTACAGAAACCAGATGGCAGTTATAAGAGTCGAGGGGCATGAAAGGGAAGCAGTGGTTGGGAAGGGAGTGAGACAGGGTTGTAGCCTCTCCCCGATGTTATTCAATCTGTATATTGAGCAAGCAGTAGAGGAAAGAAAAGAAAAATTCGGAGTAGGCATTAAAATCCATGGAGAAGAAATAAAAACTTTGAGGTTCGCCGATGGCATTGTAATTCTATCAGAGACAGTAAAGGAGTTGGAAGAGCAGTTGAAAGAAATGTACAGTGTCTTGAAAGGAGAGTATGAGATGAACATCAACAAAAGCAAAACGACGATAATGGAATGTAGTCGAATTAAGTCGGGTGATGGTGAGGGAATTAGATTAGGAAATGAGACACTTAAAGTAGTGAAGGAGTTTTGCTATTTGGGGAGAAAAATAACTGATGATGGTCGAAGTAGAGAGGATATAAAATGTAGACTGGCAATGGCAAGGAAAGCGTTTCTATTAACATCGAGTACAGATTTAAGAGTCAGGAAGCCGTTTCTGAAAGTATTTGTATGGAGTGTAGCGATGTATGGCAGTGAAACATGGGCAATAAATAGTTTGGACAAGAATAGAAGCTTTCGAAATGTGGTGCTACAGAAGAATGCTGAAGATTAGATGGGTAGATCACATGACTAATGAGGAGGTATTGACTAAAATTGGGGAGAAGAGGAGTTTGTGGAACAACTTGACAAGAAGAAGGGACCGGTTAGTAGGACATGTTCTGAGGCATCAAGGGATCACAAGTTTAGCATTGGAGGGCAGCGTGGAGGGTAAAAATCGTAGAGGGAGACCAAGAGATGAAAACACTAAGCAGATTCAGAAGGATGTGGGTTGCAGTAAGTACTGGGAGATGAAGAAGCTTTCACAGGATAGGGTAGCATGGAGAGCTGCATCAAACCAGTCTCAGGACTGAAGACCACAACAACAACAACGTATTTGAAAGTTTTCTTTGGTACATTACTGTCTTTGGTAGTACCAGGTGGTTATAATTAAACTGACTGTGTTGCAGAATGGGCTGTATACATCGCAGGATGCTGAAACATAGAAGGCGTGTTCATTAATCGGTTAGCTTGTGGAGTATGCTGAATGAAAAGATAGTTCCACTTTCTGCCACCAGGTAAAAATATGGCGCTTTAAGCAGTCAGAATGTGATATGGCTGCAGGCAGAGGAGAAGAACGATCAAACTCATGATACAGGCCGTTCTGGCACATATATTAGAATACGGTTACAAACTACAACATGAGTATTGAGTATAGTCTCCCGACTCAGCAACATGCTGCATGGTCAACAGTCACTCGCAGCATACGTAGTGTAATTAGAGTGATATGTCGTCGTATGCTAATCTTGAGATCACGAAGAGTCCGGATACATCCATGATAGACAAAATCTTACAGATATCCCTACAACCAGAAGTCACGTGGATTTAGGTCGGGGGATCCTGAAGACCACCCATCCTGAAATTTCCTAGAGATGACCCAGGCGTTATCGAAGATTTCTCAAAACATATCTTTCACCTTGGAAGCGACATATGGTGTAGCCAGGTCGTGGATGAAAATAGTGGTGTTGACACAGCTGTGTTTTTGCACAGCTGGAAACAAGAGTTGCACAAGTAGGCCCTTATAACTAGCTGATGACCTAACAGGTCCGCGAAGTGACGTCCCCTCAAAGAAAAACGGACCGAGAATGAAGGAGCTTATGAAACCAACCCACACAGCCACATTTGCTGAGTGCAGTGAATGTTCATGCACAACATATGGCGAAGTAGGACGCATATCCGACAGTTCTGTGCATTCAAAGAAAAATCTGCCTCGTCCATCAAAAGAATGTATCCTGACTACATCCATGCGTACCAAAATCCGAAGGGCAAATTTATGGCGTTTTAGTTATCTGGAGCTTTATTTGGTGCACATTTCGAATCTCGTAGAGATACCAGTGTAAAGTATGCCACAAAAAAATTTGAACTGTTGAACACGGGAGAGACACGTCCAGCCACATAGCTCGAGCACTGGCTCCAGAATTCGAGACATGTTCTGCACGGTCAGCTATAGCTACAGCAACTTCATCAACTGCCATGGGAATTGACCGCCTACTTTTTCCTGCTGCTCCACCCAATCACCTGTTTCTTCAGATTTATTGATCATATTCTTTAGCCCATCTACTGATAGGGCCCTCTTTACAGCTGTTCCTGTCAGCGATATTCCCGAAATGGCGAGCTGCAATTGCTGCCATTCTGATAAAACAACATTACCAGCAATGCACAGTCTTTCTCTTCAAAAGCGATTGCGTTTCGTACGGGAAACTTCAATCTTCTTAACCCTCTGCACCAACAGTCACTTCACAAAAGTCCGGCACCATGCAGCAAACAGCACACAGATGTCAAAACAGGGTACTTTTCACTTTCTGACTGCTTACAGCGCCATATTTTCATCTCATGGTAGAAAGTGGAACTATTATTTTTTTTTGCGTACTCTGCGAGCGCACTGGTTAATAAACATATCTACGATGTTTCAGTGTCTTGTGATGTAAACAGCCTGCACTGGAGCACTTGGATCACCGTCAGTCTGATTGTAACCACAAGGTATCTTGGAGCTAAGTGCGATGTTTATGCAATGTAATGGACTTGTTACTAGCAGCGTTTGTGGTTAATGTAACCATTTCAAGATTTTGGGAAATTTATATGGAAAGAGGTGTGGTCTTTATGGATGTGGCAGATAAGTAAGTAATAAATGAGGAGCTCTAAGGAAAGTAATTCATTCGTTTCGTAGTAAGCCTAGACCTCGTTTTTGGAGTGTCCGAATGGAAATTAGTCTCTGCTGGATACGGATGCCGGAACAGGAGAAGCTAAATCTTTTTTTTTTTTTTTTTTCTACCATCGGTGCTGTTATAGTATTGGTTTGTTGGGGCGAGGTCATCGGTCCCATTATATTATTGACATCACTGCAATAAATGTGGTATACACATAACACACAGTGCTGATAAATCATCTACGCAATTCATTACTGATTACTACTCAACAAAAGTCGGGGATTTAGTCTTCGTCTCTGATGACTTCATGTTTGTAAAGATACGACTACTTACAGCACGTGGCAAGACCGATATTTAGGATCTATAGACCCCTGGGCTCATTCGTGGTGCAGGTCCCAGCTGGGGAAATTTAGTGATAATTATATCACAAAAATTACACTGTGCACTTAATTTTTTTGTATGAACTTTCATCCTAGTTCTGCATTCAGCAGGAATTTTGTCACGGTGAGGCACAATTGGAATTTTCAAGACTACAGTCAGCAGAAGCGTTGTGCTCTTCTTTGCATGCCGAAAAGGTTAGAAAGTAAGTCATGGTGTGGAGATACTGAGGCTGCTTGCTGTTGATCATATTTCTTTTGATGTGATTGCTCAGGATCTGTGTTTCTGGTATTACAGGATAGAACAAAGCATGCTCATTGCGCACGCTGCATCTATAAGGCTCAAGTGAAGAAACTGGTAGAGGCAGTTGCGATAGTAAAATTCACTCAAATATTCAGTTGTGACTCTCTCAGTTGCAGAAAGTTAGCACTAACTACTGTTGGATGTATGTGAAATAAGGTCACATTGCATATGAATCATCTCCTGGGTTAAAACTTTATTTAGGAACGGGCAATTATCCAGAATATCTTTCTGAAGACATACACAAAAGAGTAGTTGTCTTACAAGCTATTGTTACTCTGGGACAAACAGAACATTGGCAGGTGAACTATGACAGGAATTCCTCAGTGCTCATCAGCGTGCAGTCTTAGGCATCAACTGCACACCGACCAGCACAGCGCTGCGAAACGACATCGAGAAGGCGGTGACCCGGACGCCAAAGGAAGGAGCGGGCAGCGCCACACCTCCAGGAAGACAGAGAAGGCATTAGTGTTGAGTAACAGGAAGATGATATAATTTCTTTTTTAAATTTTCCCGGCGAATCAACTGTTCAAAGAGATTTCGGGCTTGCAGACGGCCGTCGTAAAATTCATTACACGATATTTCGGCTGGTCAACTGCCAGCCATCTTCAGGTGAGCCGAACGAGGACTGACAAAGACGTTCTCTGCTCCGTCTTATCAAGTGCGCTGATGGTACTGCCGCGCATGCGTTGAAGTCGCGGAGACAGAAGGACCACACCGCCCAGCAACAGCGCTCTCGCTGGTAGAACTACAAGATTCAGCTGCCTTCGGTATTGTCGCTGGCGGGCAAATTTCAGAGATGACGGGAATCCACGCGTTATTCACTTGGTAACCACTGTCACGGCTCATTACATTTTCCGCAATGCCTATTTCAACGGATTCTTTGATTATGGAGTCCCAAAAGGTTGTTGCTGTGGCCAAAATCGAAGTTTTGTCATACTCCAATGAATGTCCGTTGGAAATACAATGTTCCGCAACTGCAGACTTACTAGCTTGAAGTAGGCGAGTGCAACATTGATGTTCCGTACAACGCTCTTCCACTGTACGCGTTGTCTGTCCTATTTATAAATTCCTGCCTTCCGCAGTAAAAATTCATCCATCACCGATCCCACCAGATCCCACAGTGCTCAGAGCCATTTGAACCATTTCTCTAGTTCCATAGTAAATCGAATATTCTCATGGATGAAGATGATGAAGAAACTCCATTAACTTTTCTTGTCCGTGGGGCCACACTATGAAAGTACCATCGACGTATCTCCAAAAAACAGGTGATTTACAAACCGCTGATTCAAGTGCTCTTTCCTCGAATTCCTCCATAAAAAAGTTAGCCACCAGAGGACACAGTGAGCTGCCCATGGCGACACCGTCAGACTCTTCAAAATATTCATGGCTAACCATAAAATAGGTTGAGGAAAGAACATGTCAAAACAAAGCAGTGACGTCCGATTCAAACTGCTGACCAATTATCGTCAAGGTATCCAAAATGGTTCAAATGGCTCTGAGCACTATGGGACTTAACATCTATGGTCATCAGTCCCCTAGAACTTAGAACTACTTAAACCGAGCTAACCTAAGGACAGCACACAACACCCAGCCATCACGAGGCAGAGAAAATCCCTGATCCCGCCGGGAATCGAACCCGGGAACCCGGGCGTGGGAAGCGAGAACGCTACCGCACGACCACGAGATGCGGGCAAAAGGTATCCGCAAGAGGTACTTTTGTGAAAAGGGAAACTACATCAAAGCTCACTAGGATATCCGAACTAAGTAAGTGGAGGGCCCCCAGTCGGTTAATAAAATCAGCAGAGTTCCGTATATGGTGTGAACATTTGCCAACCAATGGTCTCAGCAAAGAAGTTAGATGTTTGGTTAAATCATGTGTGGGGCGTCAATAATACCCCAGTATGGGCTGTAAAGGAAGACCTTCCCTATGTACTCTAGGAAGACCATACAGTCTCGGTGGTACGCTGCCATGTGGTCTTAACCGCTTGATGGTCTCTGGAGCTAACGAGGAAGAGTTCAAAAGTGCACACGTCTTCGGTTTCACACATGCTGTTGGGCCTTGATCAGTCTTCCTGTAAATAGCATCACCAAGTAGACTATACATCTTCTCCAAATACAACCTGTGAGGAAGCAAAACGGTAGAATTACCTTTATCAGCCTTCAGCACCACTATTTTCGGATCTTCTCGCAGGTTCTGTGGTGCAGCCATTTCTTCAGCGGTTATATTACTGCGTTGGGGAGGAGTTTTCAGGAGAACCCGACGAGTTTCCCTTCTTACATCTTCGTCAGGGCGCCTACGAGAATTCATATGAAAGTGTAGCCTACGATGCATGAATATAAAGTAAGAACCATGTACCTATCAAAGGCGTGGTGTCAAAAAGAAGTGTAGCCTGCGAAGAGCGAATATAAAGTAAGAACCACGTGCCTGTCAAAGGCGTGGGGTCAACAAGAAGTGTAGCCTGCGATGCGCAAGTATAAAGTAAGAACCACGTGCCTGTCATAGGCGTGGGGTCAACAAGAAGTGTAGCCTGTGATGCGTGAATATAAAGTAAGGACCACATACCTGTCAAAGGCGTGGGGTCAACAAGAAGTGTAGCCAACGATGCACAAATATAAAGTAAGAATCACGTACCTGTCAAAGGCGTGGGGTCAACAAGAAGTGTAGCCCACAATGTGCTTATATAAAGTAAGAACCATGTACCCATCAAAGGCGTGGTGTAAAAAAGAAGTGTAGCCCGTGATGTGTGAATATAAAGTAAGAACCACATACCTGTCAAAGCCGTGGGATCAACAAGAAGTGTAGCCCACAATGTGCTTATATAAAGTAAGAACCACGTGCCAGTCAAAAGTGTGGGGTCAACAAGAAGTGTAGCCCGCGATGCGCAAATATAAAGTAAGAATCACGTACCTGTCAAAGGCGTGGAGTCAACAAGAATTGTAGCCCGCGATGCGCAGATATAAAGTAAGAACTGCGTACCTGCCAAAGGCGTCGGGTCAACAAGAAGTGTAGCCCACAATGCGCAAATATAAAGTAAGGACCACGTACCTGTCAAAGGCGTGGGGTCAACAAGAAGTGTAGCCAACGATGCGCAAATATAAAGTAAGAATCATGTACCTGTCAAAGGCATGGGGTCAACAAGAAGTGTAGCCCACGATGCGCGAATATAAAGTAAGAACCAGGTACCTGTCAAAAGAGTGGCGTCAACAAGAAGTGTAGCCTGCAATGCATGAATATAAAGTAAGAACCACGCACCTGTCAAAGTCGTGGGTTCATGAAGAAGTGTTGCCCATGACGCACAAATGTAAAGTAAGGACCATATACCTGACCAAGGCGTGGGGTCAACAAGAAGTGTAGCCTGCGATGCGCGATTGTAAGGTAAGAACCACCTAACTGTTTGGTCTTTGGTGTGACATCATAAGCAGGTGAGTGCGTGTGAGATCGCTCTCCAAGTTTTTATATATTTTTAGGTTTCAGATACATATTTTAACGGTTTTTGTGATAATATTTGCTATGTAAGTGACTTATTAGTGGTTTCTTCATTCACCTCTGCCTTTATTGTGTTGTGACCTGATATTTGTGAGTGTTTTGTATCGAGCATCGTAACCTCTTACCTGTGTTTACATTCCGCGCTGACCAGTTGCAGCTGTAGCGGCGCATAGTGGTTTATTACCGAGCGAGGTGGCGCAGTGGCTAGCACACTGGACTAGCATTCAGGAGGACGACGGTTCAATCCTGCGTCCGGCCATCCTGATTTAGGTTTTCCGTGATTTCCCTAAAGTCGCTCCAGGCAAATGCCGGGATGGTTCCTTTGAAAGGGCACGGCCGACTTCTTTCCTCGTCCTTCCCTAATCCGATGAGACTGATGACCTCGCTGTCTAGTCTCCTCCCCCAAACAATCCAATCCAATCATCCGTCACTTATTATTAGTGGTTTATTTAGGAACTTTAGTAGTCTTCAACCGGAGTTTTGGTGTTTTCTGGTGAAATAATTTCAGAAGAACCTTTTGGGAACTGTTTTCAGCTTCGTTACTGTGTCATTAGACGTTTGATTCTCTTTGTGTATTAGTCTTTTTTTATATTCAAATTTGTTGTTTATTAATACTGTTAATAATAGTAGTTACTTCCCTTGTAGAGTACGTTTGTGATTATTGTAGTCAGGTTTTTAGCATCTTCTTATTGTAGTAGCGGAACTTAGAAAAAGTAAAATTTTACCATGAGTGAGAAGTGTGGGCTTTGCCGTAGGTTCGTGAGTAGTAGATTGCGGTGTGAGACTTGTTCGAAGTATTTTCACTGGGGGGAATGCAGTGGGGAAGCCAGTGGCATTCTGGTGAGGTCCTCTCCTGGAACTGCAAGAGTAAGCTAATAGAGGAGCAGGAACGTGAGATCTGTGCCCTCCAGGTGCAGTTGAAAAACGCACAGGGGGAGCTAGATAGGATGAGGAGGGAGAAGGGGGTTGGGGAATGGGAGCTGGCTGTTGGCAAGAGATCTGCTAGGAGAAGAAGATTTTCAGATAGTTTTACTATTGGTGTTTACAATAGATATGACCAACTGTCAGAGTCTAGTGGAGAGGAATCTCTAGTAGCTATAGATATAGGAAGTATGCAGCAGACCTCAGTAGTTACGGTGGCTAGAACAGTTGCAAAGTCGAAGAGGAAGAAGAAGGTTCTGCTGTTAGGTAGTTCTCATGGCAGAGGTGAAGGCCAGCAGTTGCAGGAAGTGCTGGGGAGTGAGTACCAGGTCACCAGCATTGTGAAGCCTAATGCAGGATTGGCTCACGTGACTTAACATAGGAGGGTTATGTAGGGATTTTACTAAAGAGGATCAGGTAGTGGTTGTGGGTGGGGCTGGTAATAGTATTGATAGGGATGGGGAGTATGACATAGATGGTGACCTAGAAAAGATAGTCACTCAGACTGGTAACACGAATGTGCATTTCGTGGAACTGTTTCAGCGTCACGATCGGCCTCATCTTAATACAGCCGTCAGGCGTAATAACATGAGACTTGGGGGTGCGCTGATGACAGAAAGGATGGGTCACATTTCAGTGGTGTCGGTGGAGTCTATCAGCAGGACGAGTTTCACTAGACATGGCCTGCACCTCAACAGGTATGGGAAGAGGAGGTTGGCAAAGCTTATAGGTGACAGCATAGGTGGGGTTGGTGGGATCACTCATGGGAAAATTCCTGCAGTAGTGGGTGTTAGAGCTGCACCTTTTTTAGATTGAAGTCAACTGACAGGTATTCCTGCTTAAGGGAAGTCTCTCTAACAAAGGAATCACTTCTGACAAAGCTTAGGTATCCGAGTAATGAGGGAATTAGTACATTTCATCAAAATATACAAGGTATTATAGATAAAGTTAGTGAACTGCTTATAGATGTTGACTGTGAAATTATTGGTATATCTGAGCACTTCTGAAATAGGGAGATAATTCAGAGGCTTCCTTTACCAGGATACAGGTTGGCTGGCAGCTTTTCGAGGAGGTCTTTGCGGTGTGGGGGAGTAGCCATGTATGTGAAAAACGGCATCCCATTTGAGTCAATTGATGTTTCAAAGTACTGCACTGAAAAGGTGTTTGAATGTTGTGCAGGTGTGGTTAAATTTAACGGAGCTAAACTTCTAACTGTTGTTATTTATAGATCCCCAGACTCCGATTTTACAACATTTCTGCTAAAGCTAGAGGAGGTTCTTGGTTTACTTTATAGGAAATGCAAAAAGTTAGTTATATGTGGTGACTTTAATATTAATTGTATAAGTGATTGTGCAAGGAAGAGGATGCTGGTAGACCTCCTTAATTCATATAATCTTATGCAAACCGTAAACGAGAATGCAAAAGAACAGTAGAACAACCATAGACCACATTTTTGTTCATTCCTCATTACTAGAAGGGCATTCTGTTAGCAAAAATGTGAATGGCCTTTCAGATAATGATGCACAAATTTTATCTCTAAAAGATTTTTCTGCTGCAACACGTGTTAAATATAGTCATCAGCTGTTTAGGAAAGCTGATCCAGTTGCTGTAGAGACCTTTGTAAACCTTATCAAGGAACAAGAGTGGCAAGATGTTTATAGCGCTGATACAGTAGACGATAAATATAATGCTTTTCTCAAGACTTTTCTCATGCTCTTTGAAAGTTGCTTTCCGTTACAACGTTCAAAACAGGGTACTAGCACAAACAGGCAGCCTGGGTGGCTGACTAGAGGGATAAGAATATCTTGTAGAACAAAGTAGCAATTATATCAAAACGTTAGAAACACTCAAAATCTAAATGCAGCAGCCCATTACAAACAGTATTGTAAGGTGCTTACAAATGTTATTAGGAAGGCAAAAAGTATGTGGTATGCAGATAGAATAGCTAAGTCTCAGGATAAAATTAAAACCATATGGTCAGTCGTAAATGAAGTGGCTGGTCTGCAGAGACAGGTCGAGGATACAGAATCAGTGCTTAGTGGGAATGTCCGTGTTACTGATAAGTCGCATATATGTACAGTATTTAATAATCACTTTCTGAATATAGCAGGTGAACTAAATAGAAACCTAGTCCCAACAGGGAATCATATAGCGCTCTTAGAAAAAAGTGTTCCGAGACTTGTTACCTGAAATGCTCCTCCATGATACTGGCAAGAGGGAGATTGAGTTAATAATTAAATCACTATAGACCAAGAACTCTCATGAATATGACGGGGTATCTAGCAGAATACTGAAATATTGTTCTACGTATGTTAGCCCAGTACTTAGCCATATCTGTAACTTTTCCTTTAGGAGTGGTCGGTTTCCTGAGCGATTAAAGTACTCGGTAGTGAAGCCATTTTATAAAAAGGGAGACATTGATAATGTTGACAATTTTAGACCTATTCCTATGTCATCGGTGTTTGCTAAAGTTATCGAGAAGGTTGTATATACTAGGTTACTGGAGCATTTAAATTCACATAATTTGCTGTCAAATGTTCAGTTTGGTTTTAGAAATGGTTTAATAACTGAAAATGCTATATTCTCTTTTCTCTGTGAGGTTTTGGACGGATTAAATAAAAGGTTGCAAACGCTAGGTGTTTTCTTTGATTTAGCGAAGGCTTTTGACTGTGTTGACCACAAAATATTACTGCAAAACTTGGACCATTATGCAGTAAGGGGAGTAGCTTACAATTGGTTCGCCTCTTACTTTAAGAACAGAAAGCAGAAGGTAATTCTCCGCAATATTGAGAGTGGTAGTAATGTTCAGTCCCAATGGGGCATTGTTAAGTGGAGCGTTCCTCAAGGGTCAGTGCTGGGGTCACTGCTGTTTCTTATTTATATAAATGATATGCATTCTAGTATTACAAGTGATTCAAAAATATTTCTGTTTGCTGATGACACAGCTTGATAGTGAAGGATCTTGTGTGTAATATTGAAACAGTATCAAATAATGTAGTTCATGAAATAAGTTCGTGGCTTGTGGAAAATAATTTGATGGTAAATCACAGTAAGACTCAGTTTTTACAGTTTCTAACTCACAATTCAACAAGAACCGATATTTTGATCAGACAGAATGGGCATATTATAAGCGAGACGGAACAGTTCAAGTTCCTAGGCGTTCGGATAGATAGTAAGCTGTTGTGGAAAGCCCATGTCCAGGATCTTGTTCAGAAACTAAATGCTGCTTTATTTACCATTAGAAGAGTATCTGAAATAAGTGACACTTCAACACGAAAAGTAGTCTACTTCGCATATTTTCATACGCTTATGTCGTATAGTATTATTTTTTGGGGTAATTCTTCAGATTCAAAAAGGGTATTTTTGGCTCAAAAACGGGCTGTTCGAGCTATATGTGGTGTAAGTTCGAGAACCTCTTGTCGACCCCTATTCAATAGTCTGGGAATTCTGGCATTGCCCCCACAGTATATATTTTCTTTAATGTCGTTTGTTGTTAGCAATATTAGCCTATTCCCAAGAGTTAGCAGCTTTCACTCAGTTAATACTAGGCAGAAATCCAATCTGCGTGTGGAATGCACTTCCTTGACTCTTGTGCGGAAAGGAGTGCAGTATTCTGCTGCATCCATTTTCAAAAAGCTACCACAGGAACTCAAAAATCTTAGCAGTAGCCCAAACTCTTTTAAGTCTAAACTGATGAGTTTCCTCATGGCTCACTCCTTCTATTTTGTCGAGGAGCTCCTGGAAGAGCTAAAAAATTAAGCAAATTCCAGTGTTACATTGTTGATTTTCTTTATTTAAACTTACGACTTGTCACCTGAATATGTTTTTTTTTTTTATATTTCATTTTATCTGTTTCTACAATCGTGTTATAATTTCATGTATTGACTCGTTCCATGACCATGGAGACTTCTCCTTAATTTGGTGCCACGGAACAATAAATAAATAAATAAATAAAGGCGTGGGGTCAACAAGAAGTGTAGCCCGCAACGCACGGATATAAAGTAAGAACCACCTACCTGTCAATGCCGTGGGGTCAACAAGACGTGCAGCCCGCGATGCGCGAATATAATGTAAGAATCACGTACCTGTCAAATGCTTGGGGTCAACTAGAAGTGTAGCCTGCGATGCGCGAATGTAAAGTAAGAACCACATGTCTGTCAAAGGCGTGTAGTCAAAGAGAAGTTAAAATTGTTGGATGTAAGGTCCGCCAGTTATGCAAAACACAGTTTTTCCCAAGTTTCCAAACATGTTTCAGCACCTCTGTGCCATCGTCTGTGGGTTTCTATTTTATTTAATCTCTATTGTGAACAGTTTACTAAATAATTACAAAACTATGTGGATATTTAGTTCAAACAACAATTCGTTTCTTTTTGTTAATACCTTCTCACTCGGTTTTCGAGGTTATTCAGGACCACTTGTGTTTTATTTATTAGAGGTAGCTTGTGATCTGCAACCAAACGACGTTGATCAGAAATTTTGTTGGAAGTTGACCTACCATTTTATGTTCTGAACGTAATTTAGTTTGTCGCGATATTTCGCGCCTATATTCATTTTACTTACGTTTTTCTGTGGCATGCTGAGAATAAAAGGTCTTGCCACACAAAAACTTAAATAAAAAGAATGTAGGCGCGAAATATCGCTCCTGGAGGAGCACTTCCGCGATCGCATTCTGGCACGCGCCTCCACAGGCCGCCATACTCTCCGGATCTGAACACATGCGACTCCTTGTTGTGGGGCTGTATTAAAAACAAGGCCAAAGACCCTGCCCCAGTGGTAACAACGGTTCCCGTCAGATCACCAAAGTTAAGTGGTGTGGAGCTGGGCTAGCACTGGTCAGCCGTGCGCTGTAGGGAAGCATGGCGCGCACAGCCCTTCTGAGGCAAAACTGAGGGCTGCTTGACCGACAATCGGCGGTTCCAGTCTCGTAAACTGTCATTCAGCCAGAGATGTCTGTGGGCTGCGGATACCGTTGGGCATTCATGACGTGTTCGGTAGGAGATTTTTTTATGTTAAAGAGAAGGTATAGAGCAATAACCACGAAACCATTGCTGAGCTGAAAACAGCCATTCAGGAGGTCATCGACAGCATCGATGTTCCCATACTTCAGCGGGTCACGCAGAATTTCGCTATTTATCTGCGCCACATCATCACCAATGATGGCAGGCATATCGAACACGACATAACCTAAATCCGAATACAGGGTGCGTCAAAAAATGTATACACACTTTGAACTGTCATAGACAATTTATTTCCCGTTCTACAAGGTTAAATATCTGTGAGAAAGTAATGTTATGTTTCTTCAACAGGTGGCAGCAGTGACAAGGAAGTAACTGCGACATGGCAGACATGCGTTTGAGCTTTGAAGCGCGGAACCAGATAATTAAGTGGTACTAGAAGTTCGAGAATGTAGCTGCGGTTCGAAGACAGTGGAGAAGTGAGTATGGTACAGAAGCACCTCCAAGGTTAACAATTACACGTCTACGAGACAAATTCGAAATTCATGGAACAGTGTGTGCTGTGCATAAAGGTCGATCAGGGCGACATCGTACAGCTACAAGTGATGAATCCACAACTGCGGTCTTGGAACTGTTCCAGCGTTCGCCTCAATAATCTTCAAGGCAAGCGGCACGTGAGAGTAATGTAAATGCTAGTAGTGTGCTACGCATTCTGAAGAAAGGCAATTTTCGTGAGTACATTCCAAGGCTGGTGCAACAGCTAAGAGACAACGATCCAGATCGAAGGTTAGAATTTTGTGAATGGGTTCAGGAGATGGTGAGATGTGAACCGGGATTCATGGGTAGCATAATTTGGTCGAATGCAGCCCAATTCAGAATCAATGGAACTGTCAATAGGCACAGTTGTCTGTAATGGGCTGAAGATAATCCTCACATTACAGTTGAAAAGGCTGTGAATTTGCCGGGTGTAAATGTGTGGTGCGGTTTGTCTGCAAGGGGACTCATTGGGCCTTTCCGCTTGGAAGGTACTGTTACTGCAGAAACATATCTAACAATTCTTGTTGACTCCATATTCCCTACCGTTCGTGCATTACACGGTGATGATGAGTTTTATTTCCAACAAGATGGCGCCCCGCAGCACTATCATAGGGACGTACGAGAATACCTGGATCACAATGTGCCAGGCCAGTGGATAGGACGCAGGGGACCAATCGAGTTTCCTGCACGCTCTCCAGACCTCACGCCACTGGATTTCTTCTTATGGGGCACAGTAAAAGATGAGGTGTACAAACGTAAACCACGTAACCTGGACACACTTTGAAATGAGATTCAGGCTGTGTGCGCAGAAATCTCATTGGACACTTTGGTACGATGTACGGAATCAGTGCTGACTCGTACTCAGAAATGTATTGATGCTGAAGGCCACCAGTTTGAACATTAATCACATTTGCAAAGTACATTTATTTTTTCAGTTGGACTTTAAGCTTTCCATTTCCAGAAATTTAACATTGTAGAACGGGAAATAAATTTTCTATGACGCTTCAAACTGTGTATACATTTTTTTGACGCACCCCGTATCTGTAGTGACATTTACATGTTGAATAAAGTGCGTGCACGTATATTAAATATATGTGAAATATACTGGCGGAAAAAAATCGCTACAGCAAGAAGAAGTTTGTGCAATACAAATGAATGTTGGTAGGCGTGTTTCGACATCTGAAAGATTTTGCGTCAGTCGTATAAGAGGTGCGCTAGTGCCGCCACTATGGGGATGAAAATCAGGTTTGCTTTAAATACACGATTTAACGCTCGTGAGCGTTAGTTACCTTTGAGATAAGACGTGAGAATTGACGGTAGTCAAGAATGCCTTTAGAGCGACTGAGGTGGCACTATCAGTACCTCACCGAATTTGGACCAGTTCGTGTAATATGGCTACGAGAAGCTGGATGTTTCTTCAAGAATGCCTTTATCAACACCTCACTGATTTAAACGAGGTCGCGTTATAGGGGTACGAGAGGCGGGATATTCCGTTTGCAGAAATGCAAAAATCCTTGGCACGAATGTAGCATGATTGCTGGCAGAGGTGGTCACGAGAAAGTACAGTTACAACAAGACCAGGCCCCAGACGCCCACATGGCACTACAACAGGGAAGATCATCGTGTTCGGCGTGTGGCTCTGGCGCGTCATACTTCGCCTGCAGCAGCAGTTTTCAGCAACAGACGGCAACACAGTGACACAACGGACTGTTACAAATTGATTACTTCGAGAACAATTCGAGCCAGAAGCCTGTAGCGTGCATTCCACTGTCACCAAACCACCGCCATTTACGGTGACAAGCGAGAGATCATTGAAGGGCAGGGTGGGTGTCTATAGTGTTTTCTGATGAAAGCTGGCTCTGAAAGTCTCTTCGGGTTTGCTGCCGGATCCTAAAATCAACTTGACTCGATATTTCGGCGATCCAACTGGTCGCTTTCTTCAGGAAAATGCTGCTTCTGCTGATGAATCCCGCTGAGAACTGACGCCAGGTTGCAAATCGACGTTCAGTACACGGCGCATGCGCCGCCCATCACGGTTTCTGCCTTCCAAAACAGGGAGGTGGCGCCACCCTTAGTGAAACACTGCTGGCAACGATATATCACAATCAAGGCCGCACCGAAGAACGTTCAGTTTTGATGCGAGATAATACAGGATTCCACGTTTTGCTAAGAGAAAACCCATTGCTGTGTTAATTAAATTATCAGCCAACCTAATTTCAATCGCCTCTTTATAGACACTGTTCCAAAAACCGTAAATGTTGGCAACCACAACAGTTTCCTCAAATTTCATTTTGTGTCCCTCATTTAGGCAGTGTTCCGCTACCGCCGACTTTTCCGGCTGTTGTAGCCTCGTAAGACGGCGATGTTCCACACACCTGTCATGCACTGTGCGAATAGAACGGCCAACGTAAGCTTTCCCACATTGACACGGAATTTTGTACACCCCGGGTTTCCTAAGCCCCAAATCATCCTTCACAGAGCCGAGCAGAGCCCTAATCTTATAAGGTGGACGGAACACACCCTTAATGTTAAAATTTCTTAAAATTCGTCCAATCTCCAACATAAAGAAGAAAGGCTTGAGATCTATGTTCCTCTTCGTACACCTCCGGAGATCGTCCAAACTCCATAGCCCGGCGAATCTGCTTCTCGGCGTATCCATTTTCCTTAAAAACAGTCATCAAATGCAGCAAACCCGAAGAAACTTTCTTCACTTATTACGCCGGGAAAGCCTATGTAATCAAAGCTGGCTCTGTCTCGGTACCAGTGATGGCCGTGTGTTGGTTACAAGGAGGCCAGTGGAGGGCTTGCAACCAACCCGTCTGTGTTCTAGGCACGCTGGACCTGCACCTGGAGTTAAGGTCTCGGATGCGACTTGGTATGACAGCAGCGGCACTGACCTGGTTATCCCAGACGCTCTGACTGCAAAGTTGTACGTCAGTCTGGTGACTCAACCTGTAGCGCTGCCATTCACGAACAGCACTCCACCGGGTGGTGTTGACAGGATAACGATCGCCTACATACCACTGTTGTAACCCAACATGCTCGACATGTTGTCTTGGCCTGTTCCACCACCAGATCTGTCTCGAAACGAGCACATTGCGACATCAACGGACGACAACCCCAGTGTCATCCACAACCAGCGTCAACTGTGTCTGCACTGACTGACCAAATGCGTCGGGCATGGAACGCCATCCCACAAACTGACATCTGGTTCTTGTACAACACAATGGGTGCACGTGTGTATCCAACCCTCTGGCGGTTACACCAGCATTGCACATTTGCAATATTTATCTCGCACTTATACTAACCTGTGGTTTGGCAATGTAAATCCCTTTAATATGCGACCCGGAGAAATGTATTCCTGAAATTTCATTACTCTACAGTAATTCTTTTCCGCTGCTTTGTTTTCCTTCAGTATATATGCGATATGCGTGTATGCGAGCAGAGCCTTGAGTAAACGACTTCTCGTAAACCCCTTGATCTATCTCACCTAAATTTGGTACACATTTTAACTACTACTTGGAGGGAAATAGTGTGGGTGGGGTGGGGGTGGGGTAAGAAGCAGCGACCTTCTGTTGGAGCGGGGTGGTAACGTGAGAGATGTTACGTTGGTGCCATTTGTTACGTTGGTGCCATTTGTTACGTTATATACAAAAAAAATTACATATATATTTGATATTTATTTTTATTTTTTAATTTATCAGCATGAATTTTTCTTTTGTTAGTGCACGATTCTTTCTCTCAGGGACATTATCTTTTCTTTCAGGTTTACTTACGTGCATAAGTAAGTATGAAACGAGTTCTTGAAGGGCCGCTGTTGCTCATGTACCAAGTTTAGATTTTGAAAGTGGTGAGTAAAATATAGTTGCCGTTAACTGAATTGAATGAAACTTTGTTAATTTTTATTTATTGATTGCAAAGCAAGGCTCGAGAGAATTTCGAGTCTTGCCGTGGAGCGGCCAAGATAAAACTTACTGAACTCATGGAATCTGTATAATTTAAAAAATGAACTTTAACGTAAATTAATTATCTGTTGCAATTTAAAAATGTTCTTACAACGAATTCTCTCGCATTTACAGTTACTGTTATCACTGAAAAATAAATTAATACTTCCGGCGCGTAATGGCCGACCAGAGGCTGCATCGGAAGATGAGTTCCCGCAGCACAAATTACTGAAAAATGCTTATTAAAAATAATTAGCCACTGCGAGCATTTCAGGTGACAACTATTACAAGGAAATTTATTTTCTGATAACAATAATAAGTTTATTTTAGAATAATACAGAATAACTTACATAAAATATGTATAGCCGCTCAATGGCTGCCTTCCGTATCGCGAAACAAAACAGTGTGTGTACCATAAAAGACGTCCTTCATCCTCGGCCGTACAATCGCGTCTCTTTCGATCCTTTTTTATTTTCATAGACAGTAAATAAAGATGCTACTCTTAAATTATCGTTGCATATCAGTCGTTTCAAGAACATTAACTGTATCTTTTATACTAATTATATTCATAAAATACGTTAACTACGGTTTACAATCGATAAAAATGTCAATATTTATATGACGTACCGTCACAGAGAGAAGGGGGGATGAAGAGATGGACAGACAGAAAGGGGAGAGGTGGACAAAGTCACGGATATTGGAGAGAAGGAGATGGATAACGGGGAGGGGGAATGGACAGAGAAAGGGGACAAGACAGACATAGAGGAGGAGGTGGACAGAGGAAGGAAAGAGGAGTAGTTGGACAAAGGGAGGGGAGGAAGATATGGACAGAAAGGAAGAAGGAGGAGATGAAGTAATGTAATTGCAATAAACAGATACCTGAGCAACGCCAGGTACTCAGCTAGTATGGAATAGAACAATGTGTTATCTGCACATAGCAATCAAAAAATTGCACAGTCTGTAGCTGACTGAAAATAAAATAATTTCACCTCACTTTAGATCAGTTTGTAAAGGAATAACGACTAACGACTGACAACAAATAAGAACACACACTCCTTAAGGAAAACATAGGAATTTCGCCTCATAATATAGACCGTATAACGATTAATGAAACTTATTGAATGATAACTACAATAGCAGGCTCACGTATACTGTGTGTCGGTCACTACGGAGTGGATATGAAGAAACGATTTACGAACGCATAGTCATTTTTTGTAGCATTGGCGGGTTGTGAACGCCGCCTGTTATATGACGATTCTGCAACTCACCGCTTTTGCATGCATCATCCAGGTCTGCATTCCCAGAACTCGAATCTGAGCTGAGGCTCGGAACTTATTAGTTGACGATATGAATCAAATTTTTTCCATAAAGATTAATAAAACGATTCTTCCTCACTTGTCGCCCTTCTCCCCTCACTGAGCAAACGGTTCGGAATTATTATTTTTCCTTATTTATATTTCAAACTAATACTTTAGTGAGGAATTAAAGAAACATGGCCGCGCGGTTAGAGGCACCATGTTACTGATCGTGTGACTCCTCCCGACGGAGGTTCGAGTCCTCCCTCGGGCTCGGGTGTGTGTGTTGTTCTTAGCATAAGTTTGTTTAAGTAGTGTGTAAGTCTAGGAACCGATGACCTCAGCAGTTTGCTCCCTTAAGAAATCACACACAGATACACACAAACAAACGTCCATAGTAGAACGACTATACGAGACAAGTTATTTTTATGTGCACTCTACTAGATCTCTCAAGATCCAAGTCCCTGCTTCGGTAGAGCGATAGGGAGAGAACTGTGTTCTGACAAGATATAGTTAGATGATATCATTTGCTGACGGAAAAAAATAGCAACACCAAAAATTAATTAATGTAGTGCAATTGAGACGCGCTGCTAAACCCGCAGGACAGGACAGGTAGTTTAAGTTGTGGAAAGCGGGCAAAATAAGCGGCTGTCAGTTACGCTCGAACATACAACCTTTTATTTGATCAAATATTACAAGAACTAAAAATTAAAAAAAAAAGACACAGCTTTAGTTTCGGAACTTAATTAGCGGCTGAATGCGCCGTACAATCTCATGCCTTAAGGGAAAGACCACTTTAATTTAAAATCGGCTGAAAGCCAATAACTTAAAGCTCAAGCAAAATCAGATATTTAAAAGGCAAAGCCTTATCTTAAAACAGTTCCTTAATTAGGCTGAAGGCCCAAAGAATCTGACACTTTAAAAGTAAACAATTAAAATTCAAAACTGGCTTGAGACCCAACACTTAAGACTCAACAACATTAATTTTAAAAAAAATGCCAAAGACTTTACGTAAAACTTCTTAAATTAGGCTGTAGGCCCAAACCATCTGACGCCTTAAGGGCAAAACAACCTGAATCTAAAAATCGGCTAAAAGCCATAGAAGTACAAACAACAAGAACAAACAAGGAAAGGCAGTACATCCAAGGGCGCTCAGATGTTCCGAGGATCGGCCTGGAATTCAAACACTAATGCTATCTTAGGTGAGACAGGCAGTCGGCCCAACCATTGTCGATCCGACGACAACCCAACAGACAGACGTACAGTCAACGGACACACTGACAAGATAACCTCTGTTTCACCCGACCAGTACACAACAGGGAGTTCAGTGGAATAACGTAGGACTGGCGCCCACAACCAATTATACACTGAGCTGTCTAACGACGCACCATGCTGGACAGCGACAACACAATGAGGAAAATACACTGCCTGAATTTACGTCAATGGCCAGGGCAGGAAACCTGAACATTAACGGCCGCAAGGCAGAAGATTCCACTTCAATTGAAATAACCAAGTAGAGTTAAACTCCACCAGAGGGTGGCTAAAATTTGCCAACTTGAAAACACACATTGCTGCTCTCGGGAATATCCCAACAGCCGACAACGAACTCGAAACGACACAATGTGAACAGTCGTGACTTGCTGGTAGATTAAGTCAAAACTCAACTTTCATGTCCAGGATCGGTGAGCCACAAACCTTGTAGCAATGGGAACAGCCCCACACACTCTGACACCGCATAGAGGCCGCCAGCGAGCCCGGCCAAACTGTGTGCCATGGAGAATTCCTCGCTGCTCCACGCCAACCGACCAACTCCAGGCCCAGAAACAGTGAAAGGACCAAATATACGTCGGCCCATGAGACGACCAACCGAACGACCAACCAATGGTCGTCCTGCTCCAATGTCCCTCCGTCGGACAGTTCGTGTTTCTCGCCAGCGGGCGGCGAGCACTGGCTTTCTGCACCTCAGCGACGCTTCATCTCGACCTCACTGCTCCTGCGTCCCGATTACACCGCGGGTCTGTCTCCAACTCACTGCCAGACACACGACGACCCGGAAATACTATTGGTCGCTCCAGGGATGGTACGCCAGTGCACTTATCGATAGGCACTGCTGGTGCTGCTCATGGGCAAGTAAGGCAGGAAGTTAGTGATGCCAGTAAATGGAATAAGAAAACGAAGAGCAGTACCGTAACAGAAGATGACAGACGATAAATGGGATAACACGAGCCGTGCATGGGTCAACCTTCCCCTTCAAACATCAACCCAGGGATGATATAGCAAAATGAAATTGACCAGCAGCTCCTTAAAGGCTGCAAGACAATGGGCATGAGGAAGCCGCCAGCGAGACGTTCGCTTGGATCCGTCTGTGGTGTCACCGCCAGACACCACACTTGCTAGGTGGTAGCTTAAATCGGCCGCGGTCCATTTAGTACATGTCGGACCCGCGTGTCGCCACTGTGTGATCGCAGACCGAGCGCCACCACAAGGCAGGTCTCGAGATACGGAATAGCACTCGCCCCAGTTGTACGACGACTTTGCTAGCGACTACACAGACGAAGCCTTTCTCTCATTTGCCGAGAGACAGTTAGAATAGCCTTCAGCTAAGTCCATGGCTACGACCTAGCAAGGCGCCATTAGCCTTACATAGTTTGATAGTTATCGTATGAAATGTCTCATCAAGAACGTTGTAAACCAAAGGACTATATAAAAGTTAAGTATTCCCAAAGCAACGTACTTTTCTTGCTACCATTCACTACTTATCCTGTTCCAGAATTCACGCCCGTCTGCGTTAGATAGCGTGCATTTCGGCCTCCTCTATCTACAAGGTGTTGGCACATTTACCAACACATCACCGTCCATGCAGAGGGAACACGCCCACTGGCTAACGACATCCCAGAAAGAGGAACAGACGGACCTAAGTCCTGGAAGATGACTAATTCAAGTCTCATTGCTAGGTCAAAAGCGCCAGCGAGACACCAGCTCAAAACCAACCAGACAAAGAAAACACATGCCGACAGGCAACCAGACATCCCTCCACTGAAGAAGTTACTGAACTAAGTCTCAGAAGATGACAATTTAAAAAAAAATCTATTCGCAACTGAGAACTAAAAGAGCTATCGGAAGTAATGCATTAACTATGCCCGCACGCTATCTAGCTCCCTGTCACCAAGTTGGGTTCCTTCCAAAACATAAATGGTGTCCTTTTAAGGCCTCTAACAGCCTTAAACAAAATTCAGCGGCCGCTCCTGCCTCGCCCACCACCGCCAACGTGACGTCAACCGGATGAAGAACAGCAGCGCGCAAACGGGTCAACAATTCCGGAACACTGCACTCAATCGGCTGGCGCCTTATTGCCAAATCGTAAACAAGGTGGTCTTTTCTAAGCAGGCCGATCCCCGGACACTGTCTGACTGCCATTACGATAAGCACCTGAAATAGGTAACAGCCAAAACAGTATGGTGCCACAGAACACAAAAACAGAACAAGAGTGAAACTGACAGCAACTGGAAAGGCAAGCACAAGCATAACCACGCTCTGCTACCAGTGAGACGCCCTGCTAAAACCGCAGGACAGAACAGGTAGTTTAAGTTGTGGAAAAGGGCCAAAATGAGCGGCTGTCAGTTACACTCGAACATACAAACTTTTACTTGATCAAACATTACATGAGCCAAGAAAAAACTTTTTTTTTTTAAATGCGCAATACAATCTCATCCCTTAGTCGGTCGTGGTGGCCGAGCGGTTCTAGGCGCTCAGTCCGGAAGCACTCAGTCCGGAACCGCGCGACTGCTACGGTCGCACGTTCGAATTCGGCCTCGGGTATGGATGTGTGTGATGTCCTTAGGTTAGTTAGGTTTAAGTAGTTCTAAGTTCTAGGGGACTGATGACCACAGATGTTGAGTCCCATAGTGTTCAGAGTCATTTGAACCAATCTCATGCCTTAAGGGCAAGAGCACTTTAATTTAAAAACGGCTGAAAGCCAATAACTTAAAGTTCAAGCAAAATCATAAATTTAAAAGGCAAAGCCTTATCTTAAAACAGTTCCTTAATTGGGCTGAAGGGTCAACAATTCCGGAACACTGCACTCAATCGGCTGGCGCCTTATTGCCAAATCGTAAACAAGGTGGTCTTTTCTAAGCAGGCCGATCCCCGGACACTGTCTGACTGCCATTACGATAAGCACCTGAAATAGGTAACAGCCAAAACAGTATGGTGCCACAGAACACAAAAACAGAACAAGAGTGAAACTGACAGCAACTGGAAAGGCAAGCACAAGCATAACCACGCTCTGCTACCAGTGAGACGCCCTGCTAAAACCGCAGGACAGAACAGGTAGTTTAAGTTGTGGAAAAGGGCCAAAATGAGCGGCTGTCAGTTACACTCGAACATACAAACTTTTACTTGATCAAACATTACATGAGCCAAGAAAAAACTTTTTTTTTTTAAATGCGCAATACAATCTCATCCCTTAGTCGGTCGTGGTGGCCGAGCGGTTCTAGGCGCTCAGTCCGGAAGCACTCAGTCCGGAACCGCGCGACTGCTACGGTCGCACGTTCGAATTCGGCCTCGGGTATGGATGTGTGTGATGTCCTTAGGTTAGTTAGGTTTAAGTAGTTCTAAGTTCTAGGGGACTGATGACCACAGATGTTGAGTCCCATAGTGTTCAGAGTCATTTGAACCAATCTCATGCCTTAAGGGCAAGAGCACTTTAATTTAAAAACGGCTGAAAGCCAATAACTTAAAGTTCAAGCAAAATCATAAATTTAAAAGGCAAAGCCTTATCTTAAAACAGTTCCTTAATTGGGCTGAAGGCCCAAAGAATCTGACACTTTAAGAGCAAACAACTAAAATTCAAAATTGGTTGAAAACGCAACACTTAAGACTCAACAACATTAATTTAAAAAAAAAAAAGCCAAAAGCTTTATGTACAACAGTTCTTAAATTAGGCTGAAGGCCCAAACCATCTGACGCCTTAACGGCAAATCAACCTTAATCTAAAAATCGGCTACAAGTCATACAACTACAAACAATACAAACGAACAAGAAATTGCAGTACACCCAAGGGCGCTCAGAAGTTCTGAGGGTCGGCCTGGAATTCAGACACTAATGCTAGATTAGGTGAGACAGGCCCAACCATTGTCGATCCGACGACAACCCAACCGAGAGACAGACGGTTAACGGACCCGCTGACAAGATAACCTCCGTTTCACACAACAGGGAGTTCAATGGACCAACGTAGAACGTATTGGTGCCCACAACCAATTATACATTGAGCTGTCAAACTACACACCATACTGGACAGCGACAACACAATAATGAAAATACACTGCCTGAATTTACATCATCAGCCAGGGCAGGTAACCGGAACATCAACGGCCAAAGGCAGAAGAGTCCGCTGGTGCACTTCAATTCAAACAACCAAGTACAGTTAAACTCCACCGGAGGGTGGCTAAGATCTGTCAACTTGAAAACACACATTGTTGCTCGCGGGAATATTCCAGCAGCCGACAACGAACTCCAAACGACACAATGTGAACAGTCGTGACTTGCTGGTAGATTAAGTCAAAACTCGACTTTCATGTCCAGCATCGGTGAGCCACGAACCTCGTAGCAATGGGAACAGCCCCACACACTCCGACACCGCGTACAGGCCGCCAGCGGGCCCGGCCAAACGATGCGCCGCAGAGATTTCCTCGCTGCTCCACGTCAACCGACCAACTCCAGGCCCGGAATCGGTGAAAGGACCAAATATATGTCGGCCCATGGGACGACCAACCGAAAGACCAACCAATGGTCGTCCCGCTACCTTCTCCCTCCGTCAGACAGTTCATGTGTGTCGCGAGCGGTCGGCGAGCTCTGGCTGTCTTCGCGTCACCAGCACTCCGTCCCGACTTCACTGCAGCTGCGTTCCGACTGCACTGCTGGTCCGTCTGCAACCCACTGAGAGACACAAAATGACCCGGGAGTACTATTGGTCACTCCAGAGGCGGGCAAGTACGGCAGGAAGTTAGTTACGCCAGTAAATGGAATGAGAAAACGAGGCGGCAGTACCGTAATAGAAGATGGCAGACAATAAATGGGATAAAGGCGAGCCGTACACGGCTCAGTAATGAAATTTCGATGAGCCGTGACGACTGGCATTAGTTATGCTCCACTTGCGTCACTGATATCGATACGCGTCTGCTCTTGTATCTCTGACTGTTCAGTCTTTGGCTTTCAGGCTTGGTGTGTGGCCGGAGGTTCTCTCCGATCGGCGTTCAACGAGGCAACATGTTTTGAAGGCAGGCCCTCGTCTCTGTCCGCTGTGACTGGGCCTCGTCGTCCTGCCGAGCGCCGGATGTACGGTCGTGGACAAAACGAGCGAGACCCCTCTCATTTTCGTTATGCTGATCCGCACATCTTTAAAGTCTGCTACACAGCATAACAGGCAAGGTGACGAAGTGCTACCAACATACTTTGCACAGGCGTGAAATTTAAAAAACTATCCGAACTTTGTCAGACTGTTTTCAATCATGTGTAAGACTATATTAATGCTGACCAGTGTGTTAAACACAACACGTAAATATAAGATATAAATTAAAGAAGAAACGCTAATTAGTAGGAACTATACTAACAAAAATGAATTTCAGCTCATCGAGATAACATAACTGTTTTAGTAAAACAAAGTACCCCAGATCGTTACGAATTAGCAAAATATTATGCGCATTCGGCCGCGAAACGGTCGTGTCAACGTTCAGACCAGTCATGTTGGATCACCGTCTTCTTAACAAACGGCCGTATCTTTAGACTGCGTTGACATAGAAGCTCACTTTTTTACACCTCCAAGAGACCGTATACCGCAGGAAGTGCGATACATTTCCGCTTATTATGTCTACCCGTACTCGAGCTAAATTGGTTTCAAGGGTTCGGTAGAAAGATGGACGGTCAAGAAAGTGAGACTAGTAGGGTTCCATTTTTACCGATTTACTTGACGAAATCCTAACAACGAAAATAACCGCGACAGTTACTGAAGATGAGGGCCGCATAAATAATTCCCCCTACTCTTTATTCGAAATGTTCCATTTCCAGTGGATACATCAGCATATTAATCGTACCAACGCTTTCGATCCAAATAACGTTTACAGGATTGCAAATAAAATCCATTTGCCTATACACGTGGTAATTCAGATCCCAGTATTAATGCAACCGCGTTTTAGAAGTGCGAGCATTCCCATAGCTTAGGAAACACTTCGGCTGATGAACGTTTCTTGGTTGTGGTAAGTCCAATGGAGAATTCGAAACATTGTAGAATACGTAACTCTTCAGGCTTTCCCGGCTATCTAATGACATCTTGGGTTGTCGGGTGTTCTGCCGGATATCAGTGTCGTACTTGCACGATATTTCGGTCACG
Organism: Schistocerca serialis cubense; assembly: GCF_023864345.2. Taxonomy (NCBI): domain Eukaryota; kingdom Metazoa; phylum Arthropoda; class Insecta; order Orthoptera; family Acrididae; genus Schistocerca; species Schistocerca serialis. The sequence goes on from NC_064644.1 coordinate 588,210,913, forward strand.
TAGCTCGTAACCTTCATCAGGTGCGACCTGAGACTGCTCCTCGAAGGACCTGGTGCAGTATTTATGTCTATGGCCTTCCCCTCCACCAACGGCTGCAGGCGCTTCCTCTGTGGTCCGCGCCCATTCCCTGCGACCTGCTGGAGCGTTGCTGCTCCGTTTTCCGTCCGCTGCGGTTCTAGGTGTTCCCTCTGCGGTCCGCGCCCACCAAATCCGCTCCTGGGGGTTTCATCTACGGTCTGGGGTACCAAGCGTTCCCCCTGCGGTCCGCGCCCGCTCACCACGACCTGCTGGAGCGTTGCCGCTCCGTTTATCGTCCGCTGCGGCTTTGGATGTTCCCTCTGCGGTCAGCGCCCACCAGTCCCACTTCTGGGTGTTCCATCTTCGGTCTGGTGCGCCTGGCAGTCCGTCAGGGGCTCGTTTTCCATCTCCATGTCTCTGGTTCTTCTGTTTGTGTAGTGTTGCAGCTGGCCCCGTTGCTCCTTTAACAATTCCAGAGCCAGATCCCAGGCTCTGCTTAGCTGGTACCCTGTGTCACGGTTCATAAGATCGTCAGCCATTTTAATTTCTATCGATTCTCTTATAACACTGTCCCAAAATCTGGGTGTTTGTGCTAGAATCTTGGTATCCTCATACTTCATGGCATGATCTAGTTCTAGACAGTGTTCAGCAATGGCTGACTTAGTCACCTGTCCTAATCTAGTGTGCCTCTGATGTTCTTTGCACATGATCTCCACAGTTCTTGTCGTCTGGCCAATGTAGGACATGCCACATTGACAAGGTATATTGTAAATCCCTGGTTTTCGTAACCCCAGGTCGTCTTTGACACTCCCCAGCAGTCCCCCGACCTTGTTGGATGGACAGAAAACACACTTGATATTGTGTTTACGGAGGATCCTACTGATTCTGGCAGAAATAGAGCCACCATAGGGCAGATATGCCACCTTCTTTGCTTCATCTTGGTCTTCTTCAGGAACCTGTCGTATAGTGGCTGGTTGCAGTGCCCTCTCAATTTGTCTGTCCGTGTATCCATTCTTGGAGAAAACTGTTTTGAGACGTTCTATCTCTATAGGTAGATTCTCTTGGTCTGACAGGGCCCGTGCTCTGTGGACCAAAGTCTTCAGAACCCCATTCTTCTGTGCAGGGTGGTGACAGCTGCTGGCCTGCAGATATAAATCAGTATGTGTTGGTTTTCGGTACACACTGTGTCCAATTGATCCATCTGCTTTCCTCTGGACTAGTACATCCAGAAATGGCAGCTGGCCATTCTTCTCCAGTTCCATGGTGAACTCGATATTAGGGTGGCATGAGTTAAGATGTTCAAGAAACTCATTGAGCCTGTCCATCCCATGTGGCCAGATCACGAAGGTGTCATCCACATACCTAAAGAAGCATGTGGGTTTAAATGTGGCTGTCTCCAATGCCCTCTCCTCAAAACTCTCCATAAACATGTTGGCAACCACAGGGGACAGTGGGCTGCCCATAGCTACACCTCCAGTTTGCTCGTAATATTGGTTTCTGTACAGGAAATGCGTGACCGAAATATCGTGCAAGTACGACGCTGATATCCGGCAGAACACCCGACAACCCAAGATGTCATTGTAGAATACGTTTGGCAGATATGTCGCCGTTTATTTCCTGGGGTGGAGCTGAATCATCGTACTAAATTTACTCGCTAATAACAGTATTTTGTTATTTCGATAAAAATCCCGAATGATTGTCACATAAGCCGTGACATAAAGATAGAAAATTAATGTTTTTGAGTCCAGAAAGCTCTATGCAGCAGAAACTGCACGTCATTTTGCCATTTTCATTGCGAATGTCTGGGGTAATAATAGAGGGCTGTTTGCTAGCGTAGTGAAAGGTGTTTGCTACTGCATGGGAGGTCTGGTTTGCTTTCGGTTCTAATCTCGATGGAGGTAGATAGACTATCAATAAAGCAATTTTAAGAAATTCTCGCTCCCCCAATACGTTTTATTGCTACCTTTATTCTGTACCGGCGCCCTGCGGATGTCAATATGAAACTCTTGTAGAATTTCATACTTGTTACTGCCGACTTTTTCCGCAACTATCAATAATTTAATTGACCTAAGCGTGGCACTGAATGATTTTTAACTACATTTGCACACTTTCATGGTAGGTCAGCAACGGTAATCCAGTAAGACTGATCTGAACGTTGACACAGACCGTTTCGCGGCCGAATGCGCATAATGTTTTGCTAATTCGTAACGATCTGGGGTACTTTGTCTTACTAAAACAGTTATGTTATCTCGATGAGCTGAAATTCATTTTTGTTAGTACAGTTCATACTAATTAGCGTTTCTTCTTTCATTTATATCTTATATTTACGTGTTGTGTTTAACACATTGATCAGCATTACACATGATTGGGAGCAGTCTGACTAAGTTCGGATAGTATTTTAAATTTCACGCTTGTACATAGTATGTTGGTAGCACTTCGTCGCCTTGCCTGTTACGCTGTGTAGCAGACTTCAAAGCTGTGCGGATCAGCATAACGAAAAGGCGAGGGGTCTCGCTCGTTTTGTCTACGACTGTACATTGCTGATTAGTCGACGCGTTTGCGTGCGAAATAGTGGCGGGTCTGTCGTCTCATGCTGGATATCTGGGCTGGACACGTGGGCTGTGCGTGTTTCAGCATTTCGTTTTGACGTGATATTAAGGGTTCCGATAACGCAGTAGCTGATGTGCTAAGTCGTATGTTTACTGAGAAGCCTTCCGAGGCCCAAAGATCTGAACTGCAGTGTGTGGTGGGAACTATATTGTCGGATATTCCCGAGCTATTTTGCGACCTGCAAGAAAGGCAATCGTTGGACTCGGTCTGGGGACCGGTGAGGGAGATGTTAATGGTAGAGGAGCTTCAAATGGCTCTATTGTGGGACTTAACTTCTGAGGTCATCAGTCCCCTAGAACTTAGAACTACTTAAACCTAGCTAACCTAAGGACATCACACACATCCATGCCCGAGGCAGGATTCGAACCTGCGACCGTACCGGTCGCGCGGTTCCAGACTGTAGCTCCTAGAACCCCTCGTCCACTACGGCCGGCTAGGGGACCTTTTTCCGGGTTATTGTATCAGTCGTGGTGTCCTTTGCAAGCAGGTGGGCAAGGACCAGCAGTTAAAGATTTGCTTGCTGATGAGTTTGGTACCTACGGTATTTAAGTACTTCCACGAGTCTGTAGTTGGTGGCCATTTAGGCCTGTATGAGACCTTAGCCAAGGTACGTGAAAGATTTGTTTGGCCCTCACTGTGTCGCGACGTGTGTCGTTTGGCTGCAAGTTGTCAGACATGTAAAAGGGCGAAACCCAACTAAGGCGCTCCTCATGGACTATTACAATCTCAAAGGGAAGATTATCCTCTCGACAGAGTCTTTATTGATTATATCGGTCCGTTGCCGCGCACTAGAATGGGTAACAAATATGTATTGGTTGTAGTTGATGCCTTCTCTCGCTTTGTGTGGCTGCTACCAACTCGTGGGGTTACGGCTGATATTACCACTCACCAGTTGGCTAGAGTAATTTCATGGTTTGGGCCACCTAAATCCTTGGTGAGTGACAATGTCCCGGCCTTCTTATCGAAGATCTTTAAGGCGTTTTGTTTCAAACACGGGTTCAAACATATTACCGCGACTCCATATTATCCGAAGGCGTCCTTTGTGGTAAGGGTCAACCAGAATTTGAAGGCGGCCTTGAATATATATCACATGAGTAGATGGGATTTGAGTCTTACTTGGCTTAATCAGGCATTTAATTCCGCTACACATGAGAGATCCTTCACCCCATGACCCGTGGACCTTGCTGTTGGTGGGGAAGCTTGCGTGCCTCAGCGATACAGATAGCCGTACCGTAGGTGCAACCACAGCGGAGGGGTATCTGTTGAGAGGCCAGACAAACGTGTGGTTCCTGAAGAGGGGGAGAAGCCTTTTCAGTAGTTGCAGGGGCAACAGTCTGCATGATTGACTGATCTGGCCTTGTAACACTAACCAAAACGGCCTTGTTGTGCTGGTACTGCGACCGGTTGAAAGCAAGGGGAAACTACAGCCATAATTTTTCCCGAGGGCATGCAGCTCTGCTGTATGGCTAATGATGATGGCGTCCTCTTGGGTAAAATATTCCGGAGGTAAAATAGTCCCCCATTCGGATCTCCGGGCGGGGACTACTCAAGAAGATGTCGTTATCAGGAGAAAGAAAACTGGCGTTCTACGGATCGGGTCGTGGAATGTCAGATCCCTTAATCGGGCAGGTAGGTTAGAAAATTTAAAAAGGGAAATGGATAGGTTAGAGTTTGATGTAGTGGGAATTAGTGAAGTTCGGTGGCAGGAGGAACAAGACTTTTGGTCAGGCGAATACAGGGCTATAAATACAAAGTAAAACAGGGGTAATGCAGGAGCAGGTTTAATAATGAATAAAAAAATAGGAGTGCGGGTGAGCTACTACAAACAGCATAATGAACGCATTATTGTCGCCAAGATAGACACGAAGCCCACGCCTACTACAGTAGTACAAGTTTATATGCCAACTAGCTCTGCAGATGACGAAGAAATTGAAGAAATGTATGATGAAATAAAAGAAATTATTCAGATAGTGAACGGAGACGAAAATTTAAAGTCATGGGTGACTGGAATTCGGTAGTAGGAAAAGAGAGAGAGGGAAACGTAGTAGGTGGATATGGATTGTGGGTAAGAAATGAAAGAGGAAGCCGCCTGGTAGAATTTTGCACAGAGCACAACTTAATCATAGCTAACTCTTGGTTCAAGAATCATGAAAGAAGGCTGTATACATGGAAGAAGCCGGGAGATACAGACAGGTTTCAGATAGATAATATAATGGTAAGACAGAGATTTAGGAACCAGATTTTATATTGTAAAACATTTGTAGGGGCAGATGTGGACTCTGACCACAATATATTGGTTATGAACTGTAGATTAAAACTGAAGAAACTGCAAAAAGGTGGGAATTTAAGGAGATGGGACCTGGAAAAACTGAAAGAACCAGAGGTTGTACAGAGTTTCAGGGAGAGCATAAGGGAACAATTGACAGGAACGGGGGAAAGAAATACAGTAGAAGAAGGATGGGTAGCTTTGAGGGATGAAGTAGTGAAGGCAGCAGAGGATCAAATAGGTAAAAGGACGTGGGCTAGTAGAAATCCTTGGGTAAAAGAATAAATATTGAATTTAATTGATAAAAGGAGAAAATATAAAAATGCAGTAAATGAAGAAGGCAAAAAGGAATACAAACGTCTCAAAAATGAGATCGACAAGAAGTGCAAAATGGCAAAGGAGGGATGGCTAGAGGACAAATGTAAGGATGTAGAGGCTTATCTCACTAGGGGTAAGATACATACTGCCTACAGGAAAATTAAAGAGACCTTTGGAGAAAAGAGAACCACTTGCATGAATATCAATAGCTCAGATGGAAACCCAGTTCTAAGCAAAGAAGGTAAAACAGAAAGGTGGAAGGAGTATATAGAGGGTCTATACAAGGGCGATGTATTTGAGAACAATATTATGGAAATGGAAGAGGATGTAGATGAAGATGAAATGGGAGATATGATACTGCGTGAAGAGTTTGACAGAGCACTGAAAGACCTAAGTCGAAACAAGGCCCCGGGAGTAGACAACATTCCATTAGAACTACTGACAGCCTTGGGAGAGCCAGTCCTGACAAAACTCTACCATCTGGTGAGCAAGATGTATGAGACAGGCGAAATACCCTCAGACTTCAAGAAGAATATAATAATTCCAATCCGAAAGAAAGCAGGTGCTGACAGATGTGAAAATTACCGAACTAGCAGTTTAGTAAGTCACAGCTAGAAAATACTAACGCGAATTCTTTACAGACGAATGGAAAAACTAGTAGAAGCCGACCTCGGGGAAGAGCAGTTTCGATTCCGTAGAAATATTGGAACACGTGAGGCAATACTGACCCTACGACTTATCTTGGAAGCTAGAGTAAGGAAAGGCAAACCTACGTTTCTAGCATTTGTAGACTTAGAGAAAGCTTTTGACAATGTTGACTGGAATACTCTCTTTCAGATTCTGAAGGTGGCAGGGGTAAAATACAGGGAACGAAAGGCTATTTACAATTTGTACAAAAACCAAATGGCTGTTATAAGAGTTGAGGGGCATGAGAAGGAAGCAGTGGTTGGGAAGGGAGTGAGACAGGGTTGTAGCCTCTCCCCGATGTTATTAAATCTGTATATGGAGCAAGCAGTGAAGGAAACAAAAGAAAAATTCGGAGTAGGTATTAAAATCCATGGAGAACAAATAAAAACTTTGAGGTTCGCAGATGGCATTGTAACTCTGTCAGAGGCAGCAAAGGACTTGGAAGAGCAGTTGAACGGAATGGATAGCGTCTTGAAAGGGGGATATAAAATGAACATCAACAAAAGCAAAACGAGGATAATGGAATGTAGTCGAATTAAGTCGGGTGATGCTGAGGGTATTAGATTAGGAAATGAGACACTTAAAGTAGTAAAGGAGTTTTGCTATTTGGGGAGCAAAATAACTGATGATGGTCGAAGTAGAGAGGACGTAAAATGTAGACTGACAATGGCAAGGAAAGCGTTTCTGAAGAAGAGAAATTTGTTACATCGAGTATAGATTTAAGTGTCAGGAAGTCGTTTCTGAGGGTATTTGTATGGAGTGTAGCCATGTATGGAAGTGAAACATGGACGATAAATAGTTTGGACAAGAAAAGAATAGAAGCTTTCGAAATGTGGTGCTACAGAAGAATGCTGAAGATTAGATGGGTATGTGGTGTTACCGCCAGACACCACACTTGCTAGGTGGTAGCTTAAATCGGCCGCGGTCCATTTAGTACATGTCGGACCCGCGTGTCGCCACTGTGTAATCGCAGACCTAGCGCCACCACCAAGGCAGGTCTCGTGATACGAGAGAGCACTCGCCCCAGTTGTACGAGAACCTAGCTACCGACCAGATGTACGAAGTCTTTCTCTCTCATTAGCCGAGAGACAGAATAGCCATCAGCTAAGTTAATGGCTACGAACTAGCAAGGCGCCATTAGCCATACAGTGATTGTACTTAAAGTCTTCTGTGTATCGTCAAGATCGATGTACCTCAAGGATTAAGTAAAGTTAAGTATTAAACCTGCTCCGTACTTTTCTTCCTAACATTAATTACGTATCCTGTTCCAGTACTTCACGACCGTCTGCTTTAGTCTAGCGTGCATTTTCAGCCATCTCAACTTCACGGTGTCGGCCCAGCTACCGACACAACAGGGTAGATCACATAACTAATGAGGAGGTATTGAGTGGGACTGGGGAGAAGAGAAGTTTGTGGCACAACTTGACTAGAAGATGGGATCGATTGGTAGGACATGTTCTGAGGCATCAAGGGATCACCAATTTAGCATTGGAGGGCAGCGTGGAGGGTAAAAATCGTAGAGGGAGAACAAGAGATGAATACACCAAGCAGATACAGAAGGATGTAGGTTGCAGTAGGTACTGGGAGATGAAGAAGCTTGCACAGGATAGAGTAGCATGGAGAGCTGCATCAAACCAGTCTCAGGACTGAAGACCACCACAACAACAACAATAGACATGAGATCACTAGCGTCGCACCTAATGTGTTAATGTTCGCGTATTCTGTTACTTGCCCTCTCTCGTACTTGTGGAGTATCAGTGATTTGCTTGCCAGCATCGATCACTCCTGAAGTTTTGAGAGAGAATTGGCAGCGGGCTCGGTATAATATATATTTGTCGCATAGTCGGCGGGCAAAGAGGCACAATAAAGGGAGAAAACCCTGTTCGGGGAAAATTGGCGGTTTGGTAATTGTTCGCAATTTGGCCGCTCCCATGAGTCAAGATGTAAAGGGGAAGCTTAAGTCGAGATATCGTGGGCCGTGCCGAATCTGTAAGATTCTTAGTCCAGTGAATTTCCGGGTAAAGGTGCTTAGCTCGGGTAGGGTTTACAGCAAGCCAGGTTAAGTTGGCGTGAGAGTTTTTTGGGCGTTAGCCGCTCTGGCGGGTGGTTCTCGAATTGGTGGGCGAGTTTGAGCCGTGGCGACTGGCGCTAGTTATGCTCCACTTCCGTTGCTGATATCGACACTCGTCTGCTCTTGTATCTCTGACTGTTCTGCCTTTGGCTTTCTGGCTTGGCGTGTGGCCGGGGTCTCTCTCCGGTCGGCGCTCAACGGGGCAACATGTGTTGAAGGCAGGCCCTCGTCTCTGTCCGCTGTGCCTGGGCCTCGCCGTTTTGCCGCGCGCCAGATGTACGGTGCTGAGTAGTCCGTGCCATACGCTGAGGGGTCCGTAATCTCATGCTGGACATCTTCTCATCGCCTAACTGGAAGCACGAAATTACGTATGATTCATATTCTGCTGTCTTACCTGTAAAGATTTGTGAAACTTATGGTGGCATGTTTTATCTACCGGAGATCAGTTAAGGATGGTTCTGAATAAGGAAGTGTTATTCGGAACTTACGAAGTCTAAGGTTTCGAAGTGTTGTTTCCGCGCAGAGGAGTTTAATTATTTCGGCAAATGCAAAAGGGAATAGAGTTTTACTGCTTGTTTCAAAGGTTACTTGCAGTGTTGATTTGACGTAGTATGTTAATTAGTGTGCTCTTCGGCCGGTTTTGGTTTTAGACTTTCTTTTAATATGAAGGGCAGAACTTTATAAAGTCAGTTTATTTTTAATTGTTCTTTTATTCGAAAATATCTCAATTTTGTTTTCAGTTATGTTACAGATAGTCACGTAGTTAATGAGCCTTGCATGGTCTTGAAAAAGATGGATCACGAGTTGAATTTGTCTGCCGCGTGAATTATTTCCTGTTGCAGAAATGGTCAGGTATGTGGGGCAGATGGGGTTTGTCGCCTTGGCGGGCAGGAAGAGATTGTGTGTGTGTTCGGCGTGTTTTCTGCCCTAGCTTGCAGCCTGATAATTTTCGAAATTGCTTGGCGGTTGCTTTTTACTCGTTTGTTCCGAGTACCACCGTGTACAAGCTGCGCTTCCATCCTTTAGATGAATATCCGGCCTGTCCGCCGAGACGGACGAAATCAAATGGTTCAAATGGCTCTGAGCACTATGGGACTTAACATCTGAGGTCACCAGTTCCCTAGAACTTAGAACAACTTAAACCTAACTAACCTAACGACATCACACACATCCATGTCCGCGGCAGGATTCGAACCTGCAACCGTAGTAGTCGTGCGGTTCTGGACTGAAACGCCTAGAACCGCTCGGCCACCGCGGCCGGCTACGGACGAAATCTTTTCGTAAGTAACTCAAGGTGAATTATTAGTGTTTTGTAAATTTTGGTTACGTAAGCAATGAACTTAATAGTGTGCTTATGGTGGTGACTGTCTATGATAACACAGTTTTCTGTCTGGTGAAGGACAAATTTTAAGACTTGATCTTTGATAATTTCATTTGTATTTTTTTTCTTTTTAAAAAGGGGCAGACGCTTATAGTCAATTGTATATTTTCTTAAGGGGACAAAGGTCTGAAAGAAATATTTATATTTTTATTCTGATTCTGTAATTCTGTAATAATGAAATATCTTCTTTACTTGAAATTAAAATTATGTACCAACCACAAGTTGGTGCATCAGCAAAGATCCCTGGCTTCCTATCTCTTTTGAGTATCTGTGGTTAAATTGCAATTTTGGTTTCTCTAGCGCGTAACTTGAGCAGTAATACAGCTCATTCGGGAATACATTTCTGCAGGTAACTTATAAAAGCGACTGACATTGTCAGATCATGGGTTAATGTAAGCGCGAGATAAGCCATTGCAAACGCGAAATGCAAGTACATTAATAACCGGTGCATCCGCTAGAATGTTGAATGCAAGCGTGCAAAAGTGCATGCATTGTGTTGTGCAGATGCCAGATGTCAGTGCCTGATACACTTCGTCAATACGGGGACAGTTAATGCTGTTTGTGGATGACGCTGGAGTTGTCGTCCGATGATGTCCCTTATGTACTCGATCAGAGACTTATGTACTCGATCAGAGACTTATGTGGTGATCAAGCACAAGCAGGTCAAGTCAGTATGTCAACAGTCTGTAGAGTATGTTATGTTAGATCAGCAATGTGTGCATGAGCGTTATCCTGTTGAAACCACCCCCTGGAGTGCTCTTCCTGAATGGCAGAACAGCAGGTTGAATCACCAGAATGACGTACAAATTTGCAGTCAGGGTGTAGGTGATGATGACGAGAGTGCTCCAGCAGTCATACGAAATCACACACCAGACCATAACTCTAGGTGCAGGTCCAGTGCGTCTAGCAGACGGATTGGTTGCAGGCCCTCAACTGGCCTCCTTGCAACCAACACGCGGCCATCACCGGCACCGAGGCGGAACCAGATTTCATCAGACAACACAACAGACCTCCTACCTTCCCTGCAATGAACTCTCGATTGACATCACTGAAGTCACAAATGACAGTAGTTTGGAGTAAGTGGAATGCACGCTACAGGGCGTCTGGCTCGGAGCTGTCCTTAAGGTAACCGATTTGTAAACAGTTCGTTGTGTCACTGTGGTGCCGTCTGCTGTTAAAATTGCTGCCGCTGATGCAGAACGTCGCGCCAGTGTCACACGCCGAACACGACGGTCCTCCCAGCCATGTGGTCGTTCAGAGCCCGGTCTTCTTGCGACCGTACATTCTCGTGAGCACCTCTTCCAACAATCGTGCTACGTTCCTGCCAAATTTTTCGGCAATATCGCTTGAAAGGTGGCTACACTGAGTAACAGCGCCAGAGATTGCGCCAAAGATTATTATTTCGCCGCCTGCACTGGGCGCAGTAGTAGTTCAGAGGATGTCAAGAGCAGTCGTTGTTCTGTTGGGCGAGAGAGTAGACCATCTGAGTGTTGACTGAAATGTTGTACTGTGCGGTTCGTGTAATGTATAGATGGATGAACATGCAATTGTCAGAATATACGTGAGAAAGGAGATGGGCTTTTGATTCATGATGCTGGTATAATGGAATATTTTAGTCAATATATAATGAGGTAGAAAGGTTGTTGTGTACATAGTTCCGTATAGTCAGCGCATACACAACTTTCCCACTAGAGCGCGCCCCGCTAAGCACAACAGCGCAGGCGCAGCGCTCGTCCGCACTACGAGATGGCGCTGCCATAGAGACGGACCAAATTCTGCTTCCGCCGATCCGCGTATTAATATGTAACGCAGCCAGTGACATTGCTGCTAATGTAGAACCTTTTCTCCTCGCGGATCACACTCGCGCAGTTATACCTGAACGCGCGAGGTATTATCATGAGTGTACAGACCTCCGATCAGTCAGTCTGCATTAGTTTGCATCAGTCTGTACCAGTCTGTAGTCAAGTTTCAGTCTGCACCTAATAAGATTATCATATTCCTGTACATAGCCATGAAGAGAAATGTATAGACACTTTGTCAAGTATCAGAGATATGTGAGAATAAGATTAACGTACCAAGACCAAAGGAACCTCAGATTGTCAATTGTAAATAGCATGCAGAATCAAATTAAGTAAGGTTTATGATTGTTATTATTTTAATAAATGTGTGTGAAAATTAATCAAGTTCTGTTTAAATTTGGTCACCGTCAATCTGCTACTCTTTGTGTGCAAGTGGCATTTCTACCGTCTGACCTAACGGCAGAAGATAAACACGCCACGATAAGACCACGAGACATATTGCTGACACTCGCCTACTTCGTTAGAGCGGCAAGTCAAATAATCTGATGGTGTGTGTACCGAAGGTCTTACAGTACACACACCACAAAGGTAATACAGTTTTCTTTAATAACAATCCCTCTTGCTCACAGGTACAGTCAACAAAGCATCTGGCTCGTGTTCATTTATTAGACTTGTAATTCTCGTGTCTATGTGCAATTATAGTATAGTTTTTCAATTAATTCATTGTAAATGGTGTTTAAAATATTTTGTCGTATTGAGAAAGAACCGAGCCAGATACATGCACGTTGAGTCACACTACCACACACAGAACAGTTACACTTGCGCTTCGTTGTTTCGTAGCTTTTATAGTTGCAGGGGACTTAATTAATCAATTGTGTTAATGGAAATTCCTTGTCATTCTTCATTTTATTTTATGCAGTCAGATTGCGTACTAATACTAGTCAGTGCCAACCGCTTACGAGACTTGGTAACCGGTCACACAGCTAGTAAAATTATTGCATTTATCCATTAATATTAGTCTTTTCTTTTTAATTAAGCCCCCACGCACGCTGAACGAACATCCAGCTTTTCGTGGCCCTATTACACGACCTCGTTTAAACTGAGTGTAGATACAGGCCTTAAAGGCATTCTTGACTAACATCGACTCACCCCGTGTAATCTCAAAGGTAACTAACGCTCAAGAGCGTTATAACGTGTATTTAAAGCAAACCTGATTTGCATCCTCATAGTGGCGCTGCTAGCGCAACTCTTTTGCAACTGGCGCGAAATTTGAATAGACACCATCTTTCAGTTGTAGAAAGACGTCTGCCAACTTTCGTTTATGTCCGTTTTGGTGTTTCTATTTTTTCCCCTGTTTGTATTAGGGCGCTGTGCAGGAGAGCGTATCCCTCATGCAAAATGCCGGAATTTTTAGAAGCAGGACGGAGCGGCGCCCAGTTTGGCAGGAGAGAAGGCGGCGACCGCGGCTGATGAACTGCGGGGCTGCCCGCGACCCGGCAGGCGACTGCGTCATGCATAATGCAGGCGCGACTCGCAGCGGGGAGCGGCAATTAGCCGGACTGCCCTACAGGTCACTCAATGGCTGCAGCCGCCGACCGCGGTCCCGACCTCCAGCGCTCTCTGCCCAGACACCGTCCAGCTGCCACCCGAACCTCTCCCACAGCCGCGGCCGAGGTCGCCAGCACCGGGATAGTGGTGACGTTGTCAGAAGTAGCAGGTTGGAAACTGGTTAGCGGAAGAAATTTTCAGTGTCAAGGGCAGGAGGCCTATTAACGTTCCGTGCGTCACAAAAGTAGATAGTGTCGGAAGTTCCATGCGGCTTTTCGCGGATGATGCTGTAGTATACAGAGAAGTTGCAGCAGTAGAAAATTGCAGCGAAATGCAGCGGATAGGCACTTGGTGCAGGGAGTGGTTCAGATGGCTCTGAGCACTATGGAACTTAACTGCTGTGGTCATCAGTCCCCAAGAACTTAGAACTAGTTAAACCTAACTAACCTAAGGACATCACACACATACATGCCCGAGGCCAGGATTCGAACCTGCGACCGAAGCGGTCGCGCGGTTCCAGACTGGCAGGGAGTGGCAACTCACCCTTAACATAGACAAATGTAATGTACTGCGAATACATAGAAAGAAGGATCCTTTATTGTATGATTATATGATAGCGGAACAAACACTGGTAGCTGTTACTTCTGTAAAATATCTGGGAGTATGCGTACGCAACAATTTGAAGTGGAATGTTCATATAAAATTAATTGTTGGTAAGGCAGGTGCCAGGTTGAGATTCATTGGGAGAGTCGTACGAAAATGTAGTCCATCAACAAAGGAGGTGGCTTACAAAACACTCGTTCGACCTATACTTCAGTATTGCTCATCAGTGAGGTATCTGTACCCGGTCGGGTTGACAGAGAGAGAAAATCAAAAGAAGAGCGGCGCGTTTCGTCACACGGTTATTTTCCAAAAACAGACATAATGTCTGATAGGATAACAGCAATCAGTGATTTTATAATGTTACTTATAATCCGTCTTGCTTGCAAATTTTTTTATTCATATTACCGGTTTCGGTTAATTCAGAACCATCTTCAGATCTGATATTTCAGTTACAGGAGTAACCCGTTCAAATCCAGCAATTTTCACATGCTGCACGTGAAAGTTGCTGGATTTGGACGGGTTACTCCTGTAACTGAAATATCAGATCTGAAGATGGTTCTGAATGAACCGAAACCGATCATATGAATAAAAAAATTTACAATGAAGACGGATTATAAGTAAAATTACACGGTTATTTGGTAAGCGTGATAGCATACGGAGATGTTTAGCAAACTCAAGTGGCAGACTCTGCAAGAGAGGCGCTTTGCTTCGCGGTGTAGCTTGCTGTCCAGGTTTCGAGAGGGTGCGTTTCTGGATGAGGTATGGAATATATTGCTTCCCCCCTACCTATACCTCCCGAGGAGATCACGAATGTAAAATTAGAGAGATTCGAGCGCACACGGAGGCTTTCTGGCAGTCGTTCTTCCCACGAACCATACGCGACTGGAACAGAAAAGAGAGGTAATGACAGTGACACGTAAAGTGCCCTGCGCCACAAACCGCTGCGTGGCTTGCGGAGTATAAATGTAGATGTAGATGTAGATGATGCCTGTCTCCAATATGCTGAGCTGTCGTTGTGGTCTTCAGTCCAAAGACTGGTCTGATTGTAACACTCCGGTTTAATCTACTGACTTATCCCGCTCGATCGGGATCTGATAGCAGCCCAAAGAGATAATAATTAATGTGACCGTGTACCTAATGGGGCTGGCAATCGGATTGGACTGCTACGGAGATGTTACATTCCATTTTGTCCTTCTCAAATGCTGTAATAAAGAAATGTCTGGTGCCAAGAAGAACGACAACACAGCTTCATTAATCAACGACCTATATTCATCACAAAAACACAAAGTAAGGAGACAGCCACTGCCTTCGTCGTACAGAATTAATAACGGATAATCTCAGCACAGGCCCTTTAGTAATTCATTATCGTCACACGCAATTTCAATCATTGTAACCCAACACTACAATCCAACACTGCAATCCAACACTGCAATCCAAATGATGCCGGCGCGGTAGACGCGTAATTACAAATATAGGCACAAAAATATCACTGAATCACATTAGTAATTATACTTTTTCACTTTCCCGAATATTCCTAACACAAAGGGGTTAAACCACGGCGATGGCCACTCCCTTTGTCGGTACGGTCTTGCATTCCAGCAACCGACCACCACCCGGCTCGGCCCACAGCGCATACCACACTCTACTGACTCAACACTCGCTCTCGCTCTCGCCACCCGACGCACACTATCGATTGTTTGTCCTGTCGACCTGTGCTGTCGCAAAACTTATAGTAAGGGCCTACGGACCCCTTACATGATGCAGCTCACCACTCTAGCCTGTTCCCTACAAGTCCCTTTGTCGCTCTATAACTGCTCTAACATACGTCCGCTTGATGTGCTTACTACAGTCTTGACTTGGTCCCCCTCTATAATTTTTACACTCCCCAATACGTCACATCATCATCTTTAAATACGATTCCTTGATGCTTCAGGATGTGTCCTCTCAGCCTGTGACAGTACGAGTCACAACCTTCCGTAAAGCGTAATAAATAGTTACGTATCTAGCCAAAGATTTCTTTGAAGTTGAAATGGCGTAAAGAATGCACTTTTTGGCAGCTGACGAATGTGGCGTCAGGTAAGGGGTGCAGGAAGGGGCTCCCAGGGCAAGAAGAAGGGACTGTGTCTTTGGTGCCCATGAGGGCCACATCTCTTGAGTTTTACAACAAAGTATGCGTTCAATAAATGTATACTGTGCAAGTGGAACTTCTAACAATACCACCACTTGCAAAGTAGGTTAGAAATAAGATTAATAATGTTGCTCACGCAGCATATGTTCGCTTTATCAGGCAACAACAAAGTTATTGACTGTGGATGATATCGTCAGAATGGAAATAGTGAAGGCACTGTAAAAAAGTCAATTTTGGCACTTATCGTGAATAGACTCCCACGTAGATTTCATAGAAGTTGGTATGGCTCATCTTGTTGATTCTAGGGTGATTCTACTTTGACTGCTAGAAGGTCCAGATCTGTATTTTAGCAATATTTGAAGACCTAACAAATGCGT
Organism: Schistocerca serialis cubense; assembly: GCF_023864345.2. Classification (NCBI taxonomy): domain Eukaryota; kingdom Metazoa; phylum Arthropoda; class Insecta; order Orthoptera; family Acrididae; genus Schistocerca; species Schistocerca serialis. The sequence goes on from NC_064644.1 coordinate 588,226,719, forward strand.
TTTTCAGGAAATTCTTAATGATCAAACAATCCCAGATCAGAACAATGGTATGCTAGAAATAATTTTTGACTTGGTGTTCACGATCCACATTTTTATTAAACTTCTTGTAAATTCACATATACTTCTTCTTAATTGCCACATCATCAAGAAAACAGTTTTGTATTAATCTTCATATATTTAATTTCCACTTTAACCAAACACAAGACTTGACTGTTCTTTTACAAAGCGAAATAACAACTTAACTTCTGCAAAGTGAAACAAAGACTGCTCTGTGCGCATTCGCGCCAAAACGGTTACAAGTAAGTCAAAGATTATGACAGGCTCACAGAAACGAATACACACAAGAGCCATATCACTGTAATATATCGATACATCGGAGTACCTATGCATTAATAAAACCAAATGTGAATATTGTCACAAAAAATATGTCTGTCACTTCGCAGAAAAGTAGTACGATATTACTGGTATCGAGAACTGGGGTTGGAGTGCCGTAACGGTCACGTAAATAAAGAACCATTACAAACTACACTCAAGGTTAAAAAATAACACATACGTACCACGACGGAATTATTGAGTGGGATGGAAATCGGTAGGTGTGATCTACATGTACAGAAAACAAATGATTACAGTTTCAGAAAAGTTGGATGACTTATCCAACAGAAAGAGTTTCGCAAATTGAGCAAGTTAGTTACGCGTAGGTCCATCTGTGGCCTTCGTGCAGGCAGTTATTCGGCTCGGCATTCATGGAGTTGATGGATGTCCTCCTGAGCGATGTCGTTCAATATTACATCCAACTCACGAGTTAGATCGTCGAAATCCCGAGCTGTTTGCAGGGTCCAGCCCATAATGCTACAAACGTTCTTAAATTGAGAGACATCCTGCGTCCTTGCTGGCCAAGGTGGAATTTGGCAAGCACGAAGACAAGCATTAGGAACTCTCTCCGTGTTCGGGCGTTATCTTGCTGGAATGTAAGCTGTGTAAGGGCGCTGATAATCTCGGCGTTGAGCGCACGTAAGCACCAAACACACATACACACACACACACACACACACACACACACACACGCGCGCGCACACGTACACACGCACACGTACACACATGAAATATAAACATAGATGAAAATCTATTAGCCATGGGGACTGGAATGCGGTTATAGGGGAAGGAGTAGAAGAAAGAGTTACCGGACAATATAGGCTTGGTAGTAGGAACGAGATAGGAGACGAAAAATTGGATTGTGCTATAAATTTCAGCTAGTAGTAGTGAATACTCCGTGCAAGAAACACAATAGAAGCACGTATACTGTACTTGGAAAAGGCCGGAGATACTGAAAGATTTCAGTTAGATTACATCATGGTCAGGAAGAGTGTCCGAAATCAAATACTGGATTGAAAGGCGTACCCAGGAGCAGATATACAGATACAGACACAGATCACAATTTAATAGTGATGGAGAGTGGGCTCAAGTTTATGAGACTAGTCAGGAAGTAGTGGGATACAGAAGTAGCAAGAAATGAAGAGACACACTTGAAGTTCTCTGAGGGTTTTTTTTTTTTTTGGTCATCAATCTACTGACTGGTTTGATGCGGCCCGCCACGAATTCCTTTCCTGTGCTAACCTCTTCATCTCAGAGTAGCACTTGCAACCTACGTCCTCAATTATTTGCTTGACGTATTCCAATCTCTCTCTTTCTCTACAGTTTTTGCCCTCTACAGCTCCCTCTAGTACCATGGAAGTCATTCCCTCATGTCTTAGCAGATGTCCTATCATCCTGTCCCTTCTCCTTATCAGTGTTTTCCACATATTCCTTTCCTCTCTGATTCTGCGTAGAACCTCCTCATTCCTTACCTTATCAGTCCACCTAATTTTCAACATTCGTCTATAGCACCACATCTCAAATGCTTCGATTCTCTTCTGTTCCGGTTTTCCCACAGTCCATGTTACACTACCATACAATGCTGTACTCCAGACGTACATCCTCAGAGATTTCTTCCTCAAAATAAGGCCGGTATTTGATATTAGTAGACTTCTCTTGGCCAGAAATGCCTTTTTTGCCATAGCGAGTCTGCTTTTGATGTCCTCCTTACTCCGTCCGTCATTGGTTATTTTGCTGCCTAGGTAGCAGAATTCCTTAACTTCATAGACTTCGTGACCATCAATCCTAATGTTAAGTTTCTCGCTGTTCTCATTTCTACTACTTCTCATTACCTTCGTCTTTCTACGATTTATTCTCAAACGATACTGTGTACTCATTAGACTGTTCATTCCGTTCAGTAGATCATTTAATTCTTCTTTACTTTCACTCAGGATAGTAATGTCATCAGGGAATCGTATCATTGATATCCTTTCACCTTGTATTTTAATTCCACTCCTGAACCTTTCTTTTATATCCATCATTGCTTCCCCGATGTACAGATTGAAGAGTAGGGGCGAAAGACTGCAGCCTTGTCTTACACCCTTCTTAATACGAGCACTTCGTTCTTGATCGTCTACTCTTATTATTCCCTCTTGGTTGTTGTACATATTGTATATGACCCGTCTCTCCCTATAGCTTACCCCTACGTTTTTCAGAATCTCGAACAGCTTGCACCATTTTATATTGTCGAACGCTTTTTCCAGGTCGACAAATCCTATGAAAGTGTCCTGATTTTTCTTTAGTCTTGATTCTATTATTAGCCATAACCTCAGAATTGCCTTTCTCGTCCCTTTACTTTTCCTAAAGCCAAACTGATCGTCACCTAGCGCATTCTCAATTTTCTTTTCCATTCTTCTGTATATTATTCTTGTAAGCAGCTTCGATGCATGTGCCGTTAAGCTGATTGTGCGATAATTCTCGCACTTGTCAGCTCTTGCCGTCTTCGGAATTGTGTGGATGATGCTTTTCCGAAAGTCAGATGGTATGTCGCCAGACTCATATATTCTACACACCAACGTGAATAGTCGTTTTGTTGCCACTTCCCCCAATGATTTTAGAAATTCTGATGGAATGTTATCTATCCCTGCTGCCTTATTTGACCGTAAGTCCTCCAAAGCTCTTTTAAATTCCGATTCTAATACTGGATCCCCTATCTCTTCTAAATCGACTCCTTTTTCTTCTTCTATCACATCAGACAAATCTTCACCCTCATAGAGGCTTTCAATGTATTCTTTCCACCTGTCTGCTCTCTCCTCTGCATTTAACAGTGGAATTCCCGTTGCACTCTTAATGTTACCACCGTTGCTTTTAATGTCACCAAAGGTTGTTTTGACTTTCCTGTATGCTGAGTCTGTCCTTCCGACAATCATATCTTTTTCGATGTCTTCAAATTTTTCCTGCAGCCATTTCGTCTTAGCTTCCCTGCACTTCCTATTTATTTCATTCCTCAGCGACTTGTATTTCTGTATTCCTGATTTTCCCGGAACATGTTTGTACTTCCTCCTTTCATCAATCAACTGAAGTATTTCTTCTGTTACGCATGGTTTCTTCGCAGCTACCTTCTTTGTACCTATGTTTTCCTTCCCAACTTCTGTGATGGCGCTTTTTAGAGATGTCCATTCCTCTTCAACTGTACTGCCTACTGCGCTATTCCTTATTGCTGTATCTAGAGCGTTAGAGAACTTCAAACGTATCTCGTCATTCCTTAGTACTTCCGTATTCCACTTCTTTGCGTATTGATTCTTCCTGACTAATGTCTTGAACTTCAGCCTACTCTTCATCACTACTATATTGTGATCTGAGTCTATATCTGCTCCTGGGTACGCCTTACAATCCAGTATCTGTTTTCGGAATCTCTGTCTGACCATGATGATGTAATCTAATTGAAATCTTCCCGTATCTCCCGGCCTTTTCCAAGTATACCTTCTCGTGATTCTTGAACAAGGTATTCGCTATTACTAGCTGAAACTTGTTACAGAACTCAATTAGTCTTTCTCCTCTTTCATTCCTTGTCCCAAGCCCATATTCTCCTGTTACCTTTTCTTCTACTCCTTCCCCTACAACTGCATTCCAGTCGCCCATGACTATTAGATTTTCGTCCCCCTTTACATACAGCATTACCCTTTCAATATCCTCATACACTTTCTCTATCTGTTCATCTTCAGCTTGCGACGTCGGCATGTATACCTGAACTATCGTTGTCGGTGTTGGTCTGCTGTCGATTCTGATTAGAACAACCCGGTCACTGAACTGTTCACAGTAACACACCCTCTGCCCTACCTTCCTATTCATAACGAATCCTACACCTGTTATACCATTTTCTGCTTCTGTTGATATTACCCGATACTCATCTGACCAGAAATCCTTGTCTTCCTTCCACTTCACTTCACTGACCCCTACTATATCTTGATTGAGCCTTTGCATTTCCCTTTTCAGATTTTCTAGTTTCCCTACCACGTTCAAGCTTCTGACATTCCACGCCCCGACTCGTAGAACGTTATCCTTTCGTAGATTATTCAGTCTTTTTCTCATGGTAACCTCTCCCTTGGCAGTCCCCTCCCGGAGATCCGAATGGGGGACTATTCCGGAATCTTTTGCCAATGGAGAGATCATCATGACATTTCTTCAATTACAGGCCACATGTCCTGTGGATAACGTTACGTGTCTTTAATGCAGTGGTTTCCATTGCCTTCTGCATCCTCATGTCGTTGATCATTGCTGATTCTTCCGCCTTTAGGAGCAATTTCCCACCCCTAGGACAAGAGAGTGCCCTGAACCTCTATCCGCTCCTCCGCCCCCTTTGACAAGGCCGTTGGCAGAATGAGGCTGACTTCTTATGCTGGAAGTCTTCGGCCGCCAATACTGATTATTTACCAAATTTTAGGCAGTGGCGGGGATCGAACCCGGGACCGAAGACGTTTTGATTATTAATCAAAGGCGCTACCCCTAGACCACGGGTACACCTGAGGCTTAAAAATACGATAATGAATAGTTCCGTTGAAGAAGAATGGACATCTTTAGAAGGCGCAGTGAGAGAAGTTGGGCCGCACGGAGTGGCCGCGAGGTCTGAGGCGCCATGCACGGTCTGCGCGGACCCTCCCGCCAGAGGTTCGAGTAATCCCTCGGGCATGGGTATGTGTGTGTGTGTGTGTGTGTGTGTTGTTCTTAGCTTAAGTTAGTTTATGTAGTGTGTAAGACCAGGGACTGATAACCTCAGCAGTTTGGTCCCTTAGATATTCACACACATGTTTTACAGGAGCTGGAGAGAAAAATTTAGGTACAAGGAAACTGCGAAAACACCATGGGTAACGGAAGCAGTACTTCAGTTGATCGATGAAAAAATCAAGTACAAAAATATTCAGGGGAATGCAGGAATACAGAAATAAAAGTCACATAGGAATGAAATAAATGGGAAGTGCAGGGAAGCTAAGGTGAAATGGCTGCATGAAAAAATGTCAAGAAATCGAAAAAGAAATGATTGTCTAAAGGACTGACTCAGCATACAGGAAAGTCAAAACAACATTCGGTGAAATTAAAAGCAAGGGTGATAACATGAAGAGTACAATGGAAACTGCACTGTTAAATGCAGAGGTGAGAGCGGCAGATGGAATGAATATACTGAATGCCTCTGTGTGGAGGAGGACTTGTCTGACGACATGGCAGAAGAAGAAACAACAGTCGATAAGGAAGAGACAGCAAATCGAGTATCACAGTCAGAATTAAAAATAAAAACTTTGGAGGACTTAAAATCAAATAAGGCAAAAGGGGTAGAAAACTTACCACAGAAGAATGGAAAAGACAGTTGAGAATGTGTTAGATGATCAGTTTGGCTTTAGGTAAGGTAAAGGCACCAAAGAGACAATTCTTACGTTGCGGTTGATAATGCAAGCAATAATGCAAGCAATAAATGACTGCAAGCAATGTAGAAACACAAGCAATGTGTAGAAACACAAGCAACAAATGACTGTACTAGTTAACGTCTACGTTATTTGATACAAAGACAGCTGAGTAAAACTGAACGTTCAACAGTACATTGTTTTGGAAGGGTATTCAACCGGTTTTTATGTAAAATTTCGTAAAAACCTTCATAATATGCTTAGGAGATTAATTCTAGGGATAAGTGTTTTATTATGCAAACAGGATGTTGATGAATTTAGAATGCAATTATCTGCTGAGTTGAAAGGAAAGTTAAATGGGCGATTTCTTCACAAGGTAGTATTAGGTTTAATGTACGTAGTTAGACCAAGTAGAGAAATGATAAAACTTTAGTTGATTTCTGGTGTCGAACAAATTCCATCGCATGAAAGACTTGATTTCTAGTGGGAACGTGGACAGGGTTTTGAAATGTCAAACTAAATCATATGATCTGCCTAAGCTATAAATCAGTTTTCGCTTGCTGATCTGTTTGTGAATGTGTCGATTCCACAGGGGAGGGCGTTCAGTGCCTGATCTACGGGGATATAGGAAGTCGATCATTGGTAACCACACCACAGTCGTACTTCGGCAGCTGTCGCCTTTCAGCACTGACGGGGGCTGCAGATTGACGCATGTTTCGGCACAGTACGTGACCAAGGGGGTCACGAAGTTCTGCAGAGGCTGCGAAAGCTTTACACTTCGTCGCCAGAAAATCGAGCATGTTCTGTATTTGTGATAGGTGAAGTGCTAAGAGATGGTCAAAGCAAAAAAAAAGTGCTATTAAATCAACACAAAAGCGCTAAACACTTTTGAACAGATACGGCTGACTCGAAAGTTATTTTAAATTTATATATTTATTTGGACATTTAATTAACATGAGATAATTTATATAATTCCCTAGGGTGAATACGCTGTTTCATTAACATCACAAAGATACTTACACTATTGTTCTGACATGCATGTTATGAATGTATTTATTATGTCATGTAAGTTGAAAAGTCCCTTTAAAAAATTATAAATGGCTGTGCGACTAAACTTCTACGTTATCTGATACAAAGACAGCTGAGTAAAACTGAACGTACTCAGACAGTTCTCTCTACTTATTCTGATCATCATTAAACTGGCACATTTTTAGCGCAACGTAATCTGACTCAATAAACCCTACAGAAGAATGGCCCTGACTAACAATAACCTATACCTTTCATGAATCACTAGCCTCACAAAAATCTTCGTTACTCGAACTACTGCAACACAGCGAGCGCCAATACTGCCAGCTATATAAAAGATTCTAACTACTGAAGGCACTAACTACTGATAGGCATAGTTAGAAAATGAAAGATTTTCATGGAGAACAAACAATGTATTTACCTTATCAGTGTTGAAAAGTCATTATATATATATATATATATATATATATATATATATATATATATCAGTTCATGACAACCAGTCTTACAAATTTCCTTTTTCTGACGGACACACGTCCAGATCGTCCGCTCTCAAAACTCTGGCATCTCTCTCCCCACATCCACCACTGCTGGCGGCTCACTTCCAACTGCACAACGCTACGCGCTGTTCACATCCACTGCCCAACACTACACAAGTGAATATTCCAACAATGAGTCCAACCAGCTACAGACTGCACACAGCACAGTCAGTGATTTTCATACAGAGCGCTATGCGGCGTTGCCAACATAAAAACCTAAACAGCCCACTTACAAAGTCTGTCAAATTTGGTGCGACTTAGTGTGCCAAGTTAGCGAGCTGATGTGCCACATTAAGCGGAGATGTGTAACGTTACACATGTGTAGGCACTCAAGGCGCGGTGCGTAAGCTCTGACTAGGTGACCGGCATGGGCTAGTGCAGGTACAAAGAAGAACAACGTCTCTGGGAATGGGTAAACCGCAAACCTGGCTGTTGCTCGCTTGGTCTTTGTGTAGGAGATGCTTTAAGAATGGTGGAATGTCAGATAAGCTGAAAGATGGCTTCTTACAGTTTTTTGAGAATCTGTAATAATTTACTGTCAAGTATTATAGCAAATCTGATTACATTTGTGATCTCAGAAAAATGAGGCACATCCAGTGACACTACGATATTTTCAGTGTTGTGTCACCGCCAGACACCACACTTTCTAGGTGGTAGCTTAAATCGGCCGCGGTCCATTTAGTACATGTCGGACCCGCGTGTCGCCACTGTGAGATCGCAGACCGAGCGCCACCACAAGGCAGGTCTCGAGATACGGAAGAGCACTCGCCCCAGTTGTACGGACGACATTGCTAGCGACTACACGGACGAAGCATCGCTCATTAGCCGAGCAGACAGTTAGAATAGCCTTCAGCTAAGTCCATGACTACAACCTAGCAAGGCGCCATTAACCGTATCTGAAGATAGTCTTATATGTATTATCAAGAGCGATGTACCACAAGGATGGAATAAAGTTAAGTATTCGAGGAGCTGCATACTTTTCTTATTAGCATTCACTACTGATCATGTTCCAGAATTCACGCCCGTCTGCGTTAGATAGCGTGCATTTCGGCCTCCTCTATCGACAAGGTGTTGGCACATTTGCCAACACATCATTCAGTATCTTTAAAACTACAGAACTTAATATTTCACAGTGGTTAAAAATTTTCACAATGAACTTCTGAATCAACAGCTTTTAAATACTTAACGCGATTTAAGTAAATGATATGTCAGATGATAGCACTGCATGAGAGTATAATCCCAGAAAGTCACTCGTCTGTATCTATTTTATTTATTGACTTATGATGTCTTTTACATCTTTTCTGTTCCACAGATGTTTCTCAGACGATCGTATTCTTCACTGTTACACAGCATATGAATGCAGCATAAATACCTCATATCTTGACATACTCGTGTAGTTATGTAATGAACAGTTTAATGTTTTGCCAGCGACTTCATTTAAATGTTGACTGCAAGTACTATTAAAACTACGATAATTTAACAGTGTCAGTCACATGTGGTAGCAGACACCACAATTGAAAAGAGAATCAAAAGACATTTCTGCCAAGAAAGCATCAATAATTGTTTAAACGATATTTATCGAAAATTCATTGTCATTTGACATGAGAACACTTGTACAAGAACACTGGCTTATTTATGAAAACCCTCAACTTTTAATTATTGTGAATGACTGAGTGTGACCGAATATTTATAACATTTATTTATTTAAATATTGCTGTAATACATTAATTTAGTACAGGAAGTGATCACGCTGAGTCAAATCATGTCTGTAGAACTTAAGAACGATGTATTTTTTTGGTGGGGACAGCTTTCAGCCATTGGAAAAGCAGACAGTGATGGAACACATGAGAGTGAAGTGGAGACTGGGACGTTTCGAATGCAGTGCTCAAGGAAGCGATTCTGGTCACTTGGAGGTCCATTCTGAAAGGAGGCAGATCTGCCTGTGGTATCGGGTGATATTCGATCGAGTGTGTTATAGATTCTGGGTGGCGAACGGTCGTTTCCATACTTCTAACTTCTGAAGGGGCTTTATATTTCTAGAAGTCTGAATGTGTTCCAGTGTAGGACCCTGACTTCTTATTCTTGTATTATGGAACTGACTATAGATAGAGTATGAGTTCCCACTCGTCATTTCAAATGTGTTAATTTGTAAATCATCATGTAGAACTCTGAACGGTTTTGAGCTTGTAAATTTTTCGTTTATTGTGAATACAACATGGACTTAGTATTCGCGTATCTTTGATGACTATTTATATTGTGGATTTTGCTACCATTCTCGTGACGCTCTCAACGTAACTTTACTGCATCTAATAAGGATATTTTCAGTCTGTATTTTAATTGAGTATCACTGGACCACTTCCAATTTATTTGAGATGTCCTTTCTTGAATAAACATTATTCAAAGCAATTCTCTGTCGCTATAGCGATTACAGACGTTAGAATAGAACGCTTGTTATTAAATTATTCATTTAACTTTCATTTTGTATGTCTATGAATTTTATTAACGCACAATTGTAGGCAATGTAGACTATTTCGCTGCAGGTTCACAGCTACACGTTGTTATCTGCAGCAATTCAAATGCAGGCCATGAAAGCATACATGTGCTGTTCGACCCTTTGACTACATCGAGTTATTTCTTTTTTTAAGTAGAGCCGTGCATAGCCCAAGTACCTAAAGTACGAATAACCACAGATGAAGGCGTAGCTGTTTTGCTCGTTTGAGATACTGTTTGGAAGAGCAACTGTTTAGTAGGAAACTGTCAAGATACAGCTCCAAGCTCTAGTTTCTCGTAAGTACATCCCTAAAAATTTTGGTGACACACCCGATCGGACACTGACATTTAAGCGCACTGTACGAACCTGTCGAAAAAACTTGGCTTAAGAGTAAATTTGTGCCACAAAGTAGCTGATAGGCAAATCCATATGCTCTAAACTACGCTATAATTTCACTTGTATGGTTGTCAGCCGAACAGTGTACAGCTGCAAGGCAAAACAGAGCATGTACGACAGATACGGATGTCTGTCTGAATGAGATTAAGAGAACAGTTGTCGTACACAGTATTGCCCTTCCGAATGTAAGAAGAACAACTGCTAAGGTACAAATTCTTAAGAAGAAAGAGTTGGAAAAGAACTCATTTACAAGAAGCACTTTCCAGAATCCAACAAGTATACTAGTCAAATCACGTGAGACACGTGGATTCGATCTTCACGTACGCACGTTTTATATGTCACCTTGAAGTAGAAAGGGGACTGGAATCAACATCAATCCCAGATCATCCTACTAAATTAAAAGCGACGACGAAGGTAGCAGCGTTTAATCTTCCACGTTGCAAGGGCATCGGAACGGGTCAAGGATGATGTAGTCACATTTTGAAGACACGGAGCCTTTGCAAGAGTTCTGCGTGTGGCTGTGATGCGGAGGAAGACTATAGGACATATCGTGGAGAGCTGATCACTCCACGCTTTTAAAGCAGGCCTGAAACACATGTATCAAAGGGCGCCATCTGCTACATCTGGATGTTAAATTTAAACATTCAAATGTAAACTGTTTCTGTATGTATTTGCGTTTCAAGAAAGCACACAGTTGCGCTGAATGACAATCCTTGTTCAACCTCTCCGATGAACAGAGACTCCACCCCAAAAACCTTACGAATAGTCAAACAGACACCGGCTGGCATAACATCGAAAGTTAAATTCGTGATTAAATTTTTCAATCCCTTTCTGATCTAAACAAGAGTTGGTCAAGGAGATGAATTATGTCCAGTATTCTGTCTTCCAGCTGTTGCAGGACAGAGTGATGAGTGAATGGGAAAAAGAACTGAAAGTGCAAGGGCACTGGAAACCAACGTGACTAGGACGATTCCGGGACAACATAGAAATTGAGAAGCGAGAATTTGCAGACGATCTGGCCATTCTCTCAAATAACGAAGCGACAGCAATCAAACAAACAGAAACAGTAAAAGATGGCGCAGAAGAAGTTGGCATTCAAATCTCTTCCCAGAAGTCTGAATTCTTCTGTCCATATCTAAACATACAAAAATTAGACACCATATGCGGTATGACAAACCGAGTTGTACACTTCAGAAACCTCGGTTTAGCCGTCGAATCTACTGGAGGAGAGACAATATCACAGAATACCCGACTATAAAAAATGAAGAGAGCATATGCCAAGACACACGACATATAAGACTAGAAATGTGTGTCCATTCACACAAAAATCAGATTCTTCAATAACGTAATCAAGGCTGAAATATTGTATCATAGCGAGACACTAACAGTCCATACGAAAAACCACACACGACGCACACAGAAGGAACGAAAATCATGAATAAAATTTTTGGTCCAAAGAAAACCAACAGAATTCTGTCATACATACTAGGAGCCAAGTCAAAAACACCGTCAATCACAGAAGTCAGTCTTGGTCTGAAGACAGAAACATTTACAGTGGAATGTGAGGTATGAGAACCAAGTCCCAGAGAAACCATGGACAGTACTGAAGGTAAAAAGAGACCCCACAGAGGAAAAAATGGGAGAATCATTAATGACGTACTGCACAAACATAAGAAAAATTCCTCTTTAATTCTTCTCCACAAATACTGCATTGCGAGTACTGTAGGTATACTGTGCCTCTGCTACTATTCGAAGTGTTAACTCTGTGGCAGCCTAAAATTTACAGGTACGAAGTTTTTCCATAAAAAAAAGCAAAAAGGCGATTTTGTGCTACTATTGGCTATGCCAACCGTAAGCGGTCCCTACAACGTTGTCATAAACGGTTTCAACTGAAGCATGTAGTACATGCAGAGCCCTCTTTGTAGGCAAAACTGGGAGAGAGTATGAGGAAATATTCTGTGGTATCGATAGCTACGATGCCACAGAGTAGCGTTACTGCCTGCCACGCAGGGGGCCGGGGTTCGATTCCTGGCAGGGGACTGGGTGTTGTGTGTCTTTCATCATCACTGACTCGTAAGTGGACGATGTGGCGTCACCTAAAAAGGACTTGCAATAAGGCGGCCGAACTCCCCCGAATGGGGCATCCTGGCCAACAATGCCAGACGATCATTTCATTTCATTTACATGAAATGTGGTGTCACCGCCAGACACCACACTTGCTAGGTGGTAGTTTTAAATCGGCCGCGGTCCACTAGTACATGTCGGACCCGCGTGTCGCCACTGTCAGGGATCGCAGACCGAGCGCCACCACAAGGCAGGTCTCGAGATACGGACTAGCACTCGACCCAGTTGTACGGACGACGTAGCTAGCGACTATACTGACGAAGCCTCGCTCCTTTGCCGAGCAGATAGTTAGAATAGCCTTCAGCTAAGTCAATGGCTACGACCTAGCAAGGCGCCATTAGTAACATTGCATGTATCTAAAGAGTCTCACTTGTATCGCCACAATCTCCAGATGTACCAAAAGGATGGATTAAAGTTAAGTATTCCAGAAGCTATGTACTTTTCTTTATAGCATTCATAACGTATCCCGTTTCAGACCTCACGCATCCTGCTTTGGCTTAGCGCGTGCCTTTCGGCTTCCTCTCATTGTGTCTAGGCTGTCTTGTCTAGACACAACAATTTTTGGCGACGAGTCAACGGAAAGGGTCTTGTTCTTTCTAATTGCTTACATTTACTTGTGTCATGGCTTCGCCAGATGTACTGTCCGAATTTTATCCCTTGCAGAATCAGCAGACGCAGGCACTATTGGATGCCCTTGGACAGCTCGTCCAGGGTCAACGTGCACTGCAAAACGATGCGGCCGCCGCCGCTTCACCGCTACCGCAGCCACAACTCGCAGTTGCACCGCCTTTTAGGGCCTATGAACCAGCTAAGGAAACATGGACGGAGTGGTCACGCCAGTTTGGATTTCATCTCGCCGCCTACAGAATTCAAGGTAACGAGCGGCAGCCTCATTTATTGGCGTGTGTAGGGGTGCAAACGTACCGTGTGATAGTGAAATTATTTCCCCAACGCGACGTAGAAACTCTGTCCTACGAAGAAATTTTGTCTGCTTTAGATGCCTATTTCAAGGAAACAGTTAATGTAGTTGCAAAAAGGTATACTTTCTTTCGTACAAAACGTACGGCCGGTCAGACTAATAGGGAGTGGGTTGCAACATTGCAAGGCCTTACACGGGATTGTGCTTTTGAGTGCGAATGTGGACTCCCTTATTCGGATACTATGGTACGTGATGCAATAGCACAGAACGTTTCTGATGTTCGCATACGGGAACAGATTTTTAAACTCGTCAATCCCTCCCTTCCACAAGTGATAGACATATTAGATAGACAAGACACGCTTGACTTTGCTCAGGAATCATTTGGAACTTCCCCAGCCGTGTGTAACATTAACTGGCCCACTGGGCGCGCTGCACGGCCAGGTAAACTGCCCTCGCACACGTCCGCGCAGCTGCCGCCACGCTCTAAACCAGGTATGCCGCGACAGCATACAACTGCAGTGAAATCATGCCCGCGGTGTGCTGCTAGATATTCGCGTGACAATTGCCCGTCATGCCAAGCCATTTGCTTTTTCTGTAATAAGAAAGGACATGTTCAAAGTGTTTGCCAGAAAAAGCTCAGATCAGACACTCTTAATCATTCCAGGCCCTTTGCTTCACGCCGGAATCGAACCAAGAATACTCAGGCTCGTGAACCTTCGCCCATGGACATTCATGTAGTTAATTCCACTTCGTCCAGTGCCACTCTTTCTAACAGTGACTGTGTTCGTCCCACAAATACTGTGTGTCGACGTCGCCGGAAATCGCGTCAAGTCGCAAGTGCTTCTGTCCCTGTATCAGTTCAAACTGCACGAGACAGTCGCTCTTGTCGTCGGCAGGACAATAAACTTTTTGTAGATTTGGACTTTAATGGCAAGGTCATACCATTCCAGCTTGATACCGGAGCTGCTGTTTCATTGCTCAATCACGACACGTACAAACAACTGGGCAAACCTCCATTGCGTGCCGCAAATGTTCAGTTAAATAGTTATTCAGGACAGAATATCCCTGTGTTAGGACAGTGCACTCTTCTTGCAACATATAAGGGACAAACAAAACTTGTGTCATTTTATGTTCTTCGTTCTTCTACTGCAGTGAACATGTTTGGTTTAGATTTATTTCAGTTGTTTAACATGTCTATAGTAAATCAGGTCCTATCAGTGAATCAGATTGTGCCTTCCGCCAGTGTTTCTCGGCTATGTGAAGAATTTGCAGACATTTTTGCACCGGGCCTTGGTTGCGCTAACAACTATGATGCACATTTGGAACTGAAAGTAAACGCGCAACCGAAATTTTTCTGAGCGCGCCATGTTCCTCACGCATTGCGTGATGAGGTCGCCAGAACATTACACGATTTAGAATCACAAGGTGTGAGTGAATGTGCGCAATGCCTCTTCCATTTCAGCTCCGCTTCATCGCTTACGCCGTGCAGGTGTTCCGTTCGTCTGGACGACGGAATGCGAACGCGCCTTTCGCCAGTTGAAATCGGCGTTGCTTTCTAATACTTGCCTTACGCCATTCGATCCCCAGAAACCCCTTTCGTTGATGGTAGATGCATCGGATTTCGGGATCGGTGCTGTGCTTGCGCACAAAGATGGGTCGCATGATCGCCCTATTGCCTTTGCGTCCAAATTGCTCTCGTCTGCGCAAAGAAATTATTCACAGATAGAGAAAGAAGCTTTGGCTCTCGTGTTTGGTGTTACTAAGTTCCATGATTTCTTGTATGGTCGTCACTTTACCATCATCACAGACCGCAAACCTTTGACGTCGCTTTTTCATCCGAATAAGCCTGTACCTCCGGGTACAGCGCAGAAATTCATTCGCTGGTCTATTTTCCTCTCGCAGTACCGCTACGATATCTTGTATCGGTCCACTGCTAAGCACGGAAACGCCGATGCGTTGTCCCGTTTGCCTGTTGCTGAGGATAGAGCATTCGATTCTTCCGAATTTGCTTGCATGTTCATTGATTCGGAAACCGATGAACTGGTCGAATCGTTTCCGATTGATTTTCGTCGTGTAGCTACAGCCACAGCTGCTGACCCGGTCCTTGCTAACGTTTTGCGTTTTGTTGCTACGCAATGGCCTTTGTCAAAGTCTCGGATCGAGGATCCGTTGGTTCGCCGATTTTTTGCTCACAAGTAGAGACTTTTTGTTCGACGTGGTGTTTTGTTGTTGCGTTCTGATAATGATCAGTCCAGAGCCGTGGTCCCACGTTCGTTACTGTCCTCTGTTTTACGGCTTCTTCACCAAGGACATTGGGGTATAGTGCGAACGAAACAACTTGCTCGTCAGCACTGTACTTGGTTCGGAATCGATGCTGCGATTACGAATATGTGTTCTTCTTGCATGGCGTGTGCCGAACAACAATCCGCACCGCCGCGGAAAGTCTTTGCATGGCCAAAAGCCACTTCCCCTTGGCAACGCTTGCACATCGATTTTGCTGGTCCATTCTGGAATGCTCGATGGTTGGTTCTGGTAGATGCCTTCAGTAATTTTCCTTTTGTTGTCCGGATGTCTTCAACGACGTCATCTGCCACCATCCAAGCGTTGTCTGCTATCTTTTGCATTGAAGGTCTTCCGCAGACTATTGTTTCTGACAATGGCTCACAATTCATGTCCGCAGAATTTCAGTCATTCTGCCAGGCCAATGGTATTCAACATCTGACATCCGCGCCGTTTTCGCCTCAGTCAAACGGTGCCGCTGAACGATTGGTCCGGACTTTCAAGTCACAGATGTTGAAGTTGAAAGAGTCGCATTCTCGGGAGGACGCGTTGTTGCTCTTTATGTCATTGTATCGCTCTCAGCTCCGAGTGGTCACTCGCCATCTGAGTTACTCCACGGTCGTCCTCATCGAACCTTGATGTCTTTGCTGCATCCGCCACATCAGGTTCCTGTGCAGTGGCAGACTTCTGCTTTTGCTCCAGGCGACGTTGTATTCTATCGCACCTATCGAGGTTCACGGCGTTGGCTCGCAGGTTGCATTCTTCGCTGCATCGGCCGCGCGATGTATTTGGTTTTGGGGGCCTCTGGTGAGGTGCGTCGGCATCTCAATGAGCTGCGCCCCTGTCGTCGCACGGGTTCTGCCGCTCCCCGTCTGCTTTCAGCGACGGTGCCGTCCGGTCAGCGCCCTGGGGACCCATCTACTGGCTCGGCTCATCCCCAGGTGTTACCGACGATGCCTTCCATTTTGCCCCATGGCGACGCGCCGCCGCCGCCTCCGCCGCCGCCGCCCGTTCTCCCGCCGGCGCCGCCCGCAGTGGACGCTTCGCTGCAGCCGCCACGCGCCTCCCTGGGTCACGCGCCGCCGATCGCTTCCCGTGACCAGCTGTCCTCCGCCATGGAACTCTTGCCCACTCCGGACCACATGACGTCATCGCGCGTCGGGTACCCCGACGCAATGGAGGTCGACCCTTCGGCCCCTCCTGTCTCTTTCCGGGCGCATACACCGCATGTTGACGTGCACCCTGGACTAGGTTTTCAGGCGTTTCCTAGATCCCCTCGGACCGAATGGCCGGGTGCGGGTGGCACAGCCTCGCCTGTTGTTAGGCTCCCCACCTCATCGCATACGTCAACATGGGGTCCTCCCCACGGCGGGCGGAAGCCTTATAACACGACCGTTCGCCGATTTGCGGGGGAGGAATGTGGTGTCACCGCCAGACACCACACTTGCTAGGTGGTAGTTTTAAATCGGCCGCGGTCCACTAGTACATGTCGGACCCGCGTGTCGCCACTGTGTCATCGCAGACCGAGCGCCACCACAAGGCAGGTCTCGAGATACGGACTAGCACTCGCCCCAGTTGTACGGACGACATTGCTAGCGACTATACTGACGAAGCCTCGCTCCTTTGCCGAGCAGATAGTTAGAATAGCCTTCAGCTAAGTCAATGGCTACGACCTAGCAAGGCGCCATTAGTAACATTGCATTAAAGAGTCTCACTTGTATCGCCACAATCTCCAGATGTACCAAAAGGATGGATTAAAGTTCAGTATTCCAGAAGCTACGTACTTTTCTTTATAGCATTCATAACGTATCCTGTTTCAGACCTCACGCACCCTGCTTTGGCTTAGCGCGTGCCTTTCGGCTTCCTCTCATTGTGTCTAGGCTGTCTTGTCTAGACACAACATGAAATGTTGAAAACTCCCCCCTTGTTGTTGAATCGTCTAATCATGTTTCGAAACACAAGCTGTAACATTTCTTCTGTAACAGAAGCAGTGAAAGTGGATATTGCAGTTTTCAGTTCATCGATGGATCTCGGACGGTTTTTGTAGACAGTTGCTTTCGCTGCATCCCAGAAGAAAAAGTCAGGTGGTGTTAGGTCAGGCGGTCGTAGAGGCCAAAGTCCCTGTGAAATTATGCGATCACCAAAAACATCAGCTAGCAGTGACATTGAAATGCGAGGTGTGTGAACGGTTGCACCATCTTGTTGAAAATAACCGTTCAGTATTTCACTTAACACAAGTTTTCCTATGAATGGGTACAGAATATCACTGCAGTATTGCTGTGCGTTTTTTGTTTCGCTGACAAATATGGGACCCACAATCCGACGTCAAGAAATTGCAATCCAAACTCCTATTTTCACAGAATGAAGTAGTTCCTCATGAATGGATTTGCAGTACTCCACATACGAGAATTTTGCGAGTTCATGTACCCGGATAAATCAAACCACGCTTCATGAGTGAAAATCGTTTAATTAAGAATATCCCTTCCATTCTGTTGAACGAAATTTTTGAACCATTGACAATGATGCAGTGCTTTGCCATGATCAGAATTTTTCAGTTCTTGCACGACTGTCACTTTCTATGGGAAAAGTTCTAATTTTTTTCTTACAGCTGTGTGGGCCGTTCCGACACTAACATCGATTTCATGGGCGAGTTTTCTTACTGACTTGTTAGGACTCATTGACATTTTATCGGAAATGTCGAGTAGTTTATCCTCAGACAAAACGCTAGGACGACCAGTTCTCTGTGCATCTGTCACTGAACCAGTATTTCGAATTTTGTTAATCAACTCTCGCACAGTATCGCGATGTGGGAGTTTTGTCTCCGGGAAAACTGAATTAAATGTTTGACGGACTGAAACTGTGTATTTAGGGGAAGGTGGGGGAATTACACGCATGTGGGTAATCCCACGCAGGCTGATTTACGCAGTTTGAATGGCGCAAGCTGTTCCCAGTTGGTGCTACACCCTGCCGGCAGCAGTAACAACTACTACGCGGTTTATGCCAGCCATTTTCCAGTGGCATTGTTGGAGCGGTGAAGTATTGTTTGTTTTCGGCGTGTCTCATGTAATTCTGGTCAGCTGTATTTTGCAAGGTAAGTGCTACTATAAGTTGCTTTAATGTAATTCTTGCATATCAACCTTTAATTTAATTGTAGATTTGCCCCGCTATTTGAATTAGGTGCCGAGTTATGCTTAGGTTAGTCATCGAACTTACAGTGAGGTAATGCCACGCAGCTGTTGAAGAGCGTGGTATTCCCCCTTGCAGGTTATATTTTCAATACTAACGAGTTTTTTTAAAAAATTTCAGATGGGTAGATATTATAAACGAAAAACCCAGAAAACAAAATGGATGCAAGAGGAACTTTGTAAGGCTCTTTATGCCATCAAATCTGGAAGAAAAATAAGAGAAGTATCAAGAGCTTTCGGGATTGATGAAGCTACTCTGCAAACGAGAATGAACTTTAGAAATACCGAGGGTCCAAAACTTGGAAGAAACCCAACATTTTCGACAGAACAGGAAAATGAGATTAGGGATTATGTTATTACAATGACATTAGATGGATCTAGCTGCGAAAGATTGCATTAGAGTGTGCAGAGGCTAACAACATTGCAAACAATTTTGATAAGTCATCTAGGTTAGCTGGAAAGGATTGGCTAGCTCTATTTTTAAAAAGAAACCCAAGTATTAGCATGAGAAAACCTGAAGTAACTAGCATTAACAGAATACAGGCATTTAATAAAGAAGAGGTTAATGCATATTTTAAAAACATAGAACATGTCTTTAATAAATATAAATTTTAAGAAAGGCGAGTGTTCAACGTCGATGAAATGGGCACAAATACTGTACAAAAGCCTGAGAGAATTTTGGCTCCTAAAGGTGTTAAACAAATAGGTGGGGCCACGTCTTGGGAAAGGGGTAAAAACGTGGCGATTTCAGAAGATGTCTGTTTAGTTTGTAGAGAGTTTGGGAAGGATGGAGAACTATGGCACCGATGTATTTCTTATAGCTGATGGAGTCATGAAGAATGTAGTGGCTGGAACACTCCAAAAGATTCCAAGTGCGATCTTTGCTGTACGGAATGAGAAAATGAACTCTTTTCACTTAAAAAAAATGTAAAAAACGAAAATTATAAGAGATGTTTGTAGAATATGATTATTTCGTTCTTAAATATACTGTTTACTATTTGTAGTAACTAATAAACAAATAAAAATAGCAAGTACTGTACATTTTTAAGGTTTGTTTGTTTTACATGTTATTACCCAGTACTTTTGCGTGTCATTACCCTCAGGGGTGGGGAATACCACGCATTTGCACTTTTTTTTATTTTAACGTTCAAAATTAAGGTACTGTTTATAACTATTTATAGACGATTGGAATATGTAGAGAAATGCCTGTTGTATGGTATGTACTTATTTTCGTAGGTTTTAATGACGTAACGAATGGTTCACATCGATTTTTCCTTAGGTGCGTGTATTTCCCCCACTCTCCCCTAACGCTAGCTTTGAACAGTTGTTCGACTAAAAACACACGTTCTTCAATTGTTAGCATTTTAACAGTGCCAAAAACCAAACAAACGAACAAAGCAACTAAACGTTCACATCAACACGTAACGACACACTCCAACGATACTCCTGTCGATGGCTGAGATAAACGAAACAGTGGAATGTTCGGAGAGTCCACTTTGAAGGGAAGTGACCCAGGCAGTCGAACAATCATACGGCAGGCACCGCTAACAATCATGAGTCACTGCGGAGAGACTTTTTTACACCCCGTATTACAGGAAACAGATATGCGATACCAAAAATATTTGTATGAAGAATTAAAAATTTTAATTCATGGCACCTAAAGGGTGTCATGTTACTAAATGGCAAGGTAGAATGCAACAATGTTAATTTCTTCAAAAACTGCCTTAGCAATGGACACTAGGTTTCAAATAACTTCCGGGAATTCAGCCAGGTAACACTTTCAGCGATCGCCGATATTTCGGCGGGAGAACACCCCGCCATTTTCAAGGCAAACTGCAACGGACAGGCGGCGTACATGCAAATTTAATACCTCGGTTCTGCGACAGAAGCAGGAAAGATAACACACACACACACACACACACACACACACACACACACATACTGAACACTAGTGCCACCAAAGATGACCAAAGTCAGCGCTATCGATGGTGAGACTATGAAATCGCAGGTGACTCTGTTCCTCTGTTTTTTGACAAGGGAGAGAGCCGGATTCCAAACAGAGTTTAAACAGAAACCTCCATCCCTGTTAACGAGGTTGCTCGCTAATTTAATCTCAACTGAGTCCCTAATGACACTGTCCCAATAGCTGGACGTGCATGCCAATATCTCGGTGTTATTATATAACATGGGGTGACCAGTATCCAAGCAATGTTCGGCAATAGCAGATCTATTTGGCTGCTGTAATCGTGTGTGCCGTTTATGCTCAGTACATCTGTCCTCCACGGTCCTGATGGTTTGACCAATATATGCCATGCCGCAGCTACAAGGAATACGATATACACCCGCCTTATGCAGTCCAAGATCATCCTTAACGGAACTCAAAAGTGCTCTAATTTTAGATGGAGGTCGGAAAAACACATTTCACATCGTATTTCCGTAAAATACGACCGATCTTATTGGACGTGTTTCCTACGTAAGGCAAAAAGGCAGTAGACTTAGGTGTTGACTCAGAATTATCATCAATCTCCCGATGTACAGTTGGTCGATGGCGCAACGCACGTTCAATCTGTCTATCACTATAACCATTTTGACGAAATGTAACTTCAAGATGGGACAGCTCAGCTGGCAAAGTCTCAGCATCAGAAACGACATGTGCCCTGTGTACCAAGGTACGAAGTACCCCTCCACGCTGAGCCGAATGGTGACAACTATTAGCTTGTAAGTACAAGTCGGTGTGAGTACGTTTCCTGTAGACTGCATCAACCAACGTGCTGGCTTGGCTCTTGTTCGCGAAAGGATTCGTTTTACTCGTCGACGTTTGGATTCTGTTTCCAAAGAATTGTATCGTTTTCATTTAATGGTTGCATCTGAAGTGTCTGATTTCACTTGGGATTGGTTGGACGGTGCCTCATGGACCCAAGCTGACTGGGAGTACAACTCCGTTCCTGCCCGGCATTTGGCAAAGTTTGAACGTTTTCATCGTGCGGAGTCGGATGTTATATCTCGACGTTCTGTGATAAATCTCACAGAGAAATCTTTTGACGACGCAACCTTATCCGTGCTAGGGAAGGGTTTAAATTTTGCACCCACTCCGAAGAATTTGCCGGTAGTTGATTTTATTAGTTCAATTGAACAGGCAGTTTGCAAACTACCTCCTGACGCTGCAGAGGAAGTTAGGAGGGAGGCATGCCGTGTTTTGACTAGGGCTCGTCCACCCAAGAGTAATGTGACAGCAGCAGAGAGGGCTGCTTTACGCTCTCTCAAAGTTGATCCCAGTATTGTTATTTTACCTGCTGACAAGGGCAATGCCACCGTTGTTTTAAATAAACATGATTATGTACAAAAGATGCAACGTTTACTATCTGATTCAGCGTATCGCAGAATCGATGCTGACCCCACGAAAAGTGTTGAGAGAAAGACCAACAGCCGCCTGAAGAAAAGTGGTTTGTCGCAGGACACAATCAAGAGGCTTAACACCTATAGTGCCGTTCCCCCTAGGTTATATGGCCTTCCAAAAGTTCATAAGGAAGGGGTTCCTTTCCGTCCTATAGTGAGTAACATCGGCGCTCCGACATATCGTGTATCCAAGCATCTTGCTTCTCTGTTGGGTCCACAAGTAGGACGGTGTGAACATCATATCAGGAACTCAGCTGATTTTTTACGTCGTTTGGAGGGACTGAGGCTGAATGACTCTGATTTTTTAGTGAGTTTCGATGTGGTCTCTCTCTTCACTCGTGTTCCTCTGTCTGATTCGTTGCGGTTAATTGAAGCCAGGTTTGATGCTGATTTAACTAATCTCTTTAGATATGTGTTGACATCCACTTACTTTTTATTTAATGACCAGTATTACGAGCAGACAGATGGAGTTGCGATGGGTAGTCCGTTGTCTCCTGCGATCGCAAATTTATTTATGGAAGACTTCGAGGAACGTGCATTGGAGTCGGCGCCTTTAAAACCCGCCTGTTTCTTTAGATACGTTGACGATACCTTCGTTGTTTGGCCTCACGGTAGGGAGAATTTGAATGTCTTTCTAGAACATCTGAACTCGATACACCCGAACATTCGTTTTACGATGGAGGTGGAAGAGAATGGTTGCCTTCCCTTTCTCGACGTGTTGGTTAGGAGGAAGGATGATGGATCATTGGGACATGCAGTCTACAGGAAACGTACTCTCACCGACTTGTACTTACAAGCTAATAGTTGTCACCATTCGGCTCAGCGTGAAGGGGTACTTCGTACCTTGGTACACAGGGCACATGTCGTTTCTGATGCTGAGACTTTGCCAGCTGAGCTGTCCCATCTTGAAGTTACATTTCGTCAAAATGGTTATAGTGATAGACAGATTGAACGTGCGTTGCGCCATCGACCAACTGTACATCGGGTGACTGATGATAATTCTGAGTCAGCACCTAAGTCTACTGCCTTTTTGCCTTACGTAGGAAACACGTCCAATAAGATCGGTCGTATTTTACGGAAATACAATGTGAAATGCGTTCTCCGACCTCCATCTAAAATTAGAGCACTTTTGAGTTCCGTTAAGGATGATCTTGGACTGCGTAAGGCGGGTGTATATCGTATTCCTTGTAGCTGCGGCATGGCATATATTGGTCAAACCATCAGGACCGTGGAGGACAGGTGTACTGAGCATAAACGACACACACGATTACAGCAACCAAATAGATCTGCTATTGCCGAACATTGCTTGGATACTTGTCACCCCATGTTATATAATAACAGCGAGATATTGGCATGCACGTCCAGCTATTGGGACAGTGTCATTAGGGAGGCAGTTGAGATTAAATTAGCGAGCAACCTCGTTAACAGGGATGGAGGTTTCTGTTTAAACTCTGTTTGGAATCCGGCTCTCTCCCTTGTCAAAAAACAGAGGAACAGAGTCACCTGCGATTTCATAGTCTCACCATCGATAGCGCTGACTTTGGTCACCTTTGGTGGCACTAGTGTTCAGTATGTGTGTGTGTGTGTGTGTGTGTGTGTGTGTGTGTGTGTTATCTTTCCTGCTTCTGTCGCAGAACCGAGGTATTAAATTTGCATGTACGCCGCCTGTCCGTTGCAGTTTGCCTTGAAAATGGCGGGGTGTTCTCCCGCCGAAATATCGGCGGTCGCTGAAAGTGTTACCTGGCTGAATTCCCGGAGGTTATTTGAAAGTTGTATACGCCAGGAGAAACTCAGGACACTAGGTTGTCTTAGCAGTGTAAACATTTGTATTAGAAAGTGTTAGCTGTGATGTGTTGCCGGCCGTGGTAGCCGAGCGGTTCTAGGCGCAACAGTCTGGAACTGCGCGACCGCTAAGATCGCAGATTCGAATCCTGCCTCGGGCATGGATGTGTTTGATGTCCTTAGGTTAGTTAGGTTGAAGTAGTTCTAAGTTGTAGGGGACTGATGACCTCAGAAGTTAAGTCCCAAGTGCTCAGAGCGATTTGAACCATTTTGTGATGTGTTTGTCACTGTGCTATGTGTGTCAGACATATAAATTTACAACAAAAATGTAAATAAATGCACTAATGAAACGATCTAAACATGTGAACCAAGTAATGTACACACAAAAATATATGTACCTTTCTATACAGGATTTTAATTCGACACATAACCTTGCAGGCACGTACAGGAAATGAAACTAATCTCACCTCAGCTTAATATGACGTTCATGTGACTGGAATGCACCTGGCTATAATAGCATACGACTAAAATGCATAGCTGCGAGGAGTAGCAGCGCCGTCTGAGACCCCATGACACAGACAGTTCGGGGGGCTTCTCCCGTTGGAGGTTCGAGTCCTTCCTTGCTCATGGGTGTGTGTGTTGTCCTTAGCGTAAGTTAGTTTAAGTTAGCTTAAGTAGTGTGTAAGCCTAGGGACCGATGACCTCAGCAGTTTGGTTCCATAGGAACTTACCACCAATCCAAAATGCATTCTACTAATTAAATAGTAGTAACAACATGAGTGAAGCAGTAGAATTTTTTTCATAAATTTACAGTACAGTTACAGTCCTCAAAACATTCCATATAACGTGAATAATTTTAAGCTCAAATTAATTAAAATATTGGATGATTACTGTGACTGGACTGTACAAACTTTTGCAGTCTGCACAGAGCACAGAAATTTGAAAATATGTTATCTGTTAATTTCAATAAGAAACTATGCTATTTTTAGCACTTAGCATTACCAATTATGTGGACGCTGTTTTCGGTTATGTCATATGGGAATTCACTTTGGAGCTGATGATCAATATTTAAGTACAGTGCGACTTTGACGTCATTCCGTAACCCCACCCTGTGAAGAGTTATCTTGGCTTGGCGCGCAAACCTTTAATTTCTGTTTGTTGTACCGTCTACTTCAGTTTTTTGGCCCTTGTTATATGTTTTCAATTCTAGAAAATCCGTTTTAACAATAAAGCAAAAAAATTCGTTGTCATCATACAAACATCATCTCTCTAGCATTCAGTGATATTGCAACTTTCTCAATATCGTTCTCCGTATCGCACCGGACTTTGCAACCATCTTCCCCTAGATCTTAGAAAATTCATGCACATTTCTAGGTTGAGAAATAGTTGACGGCCGACCGGAGTGGCCGGGGGATTCTAGGCTAGGGTGTCCATTTCATTTTCATTGAAAAAGGGGACATTTAAAATAAATTAGAGAAAAACCTGGGACAATGAAGAAAAAAAACGGGGCATAAATATTGTATTGACAAAATTTAATACACATGCAAGTTTCCCTTTACAATGTGCACTCAGATGACCCCAAATCACTTTTTACAATTATTCTGCCACACTACCACCGTACTTTTCACTTTTATGTACTTTATCAAGAAGTGCATTTTCGTTTGAAATGGTATCATAAAAGTCAGTACACGATACACCATTAAAGTGTGTTTTGACAATGAGCAAGGCCCTCACTGTTACAACTTTCATTCTGTTTATTTCTTCTGACCATCAAGAGTTCACTAACGAAAACACACGTTCCACAGCAGCATTTGACCCAGGAATTGCCAGACAAAACT
This sequence comes from Schistocerca serialis cubense, assembly GCF_023864345.2. Lineage (NCBI taxonomy): Eukaryota > Metazoa > Arthropoda > Insecta > Orthoptera > Acrididae > Schistocerca > Schistocerca serialis. The sequence continues at coordinate 588,252,442 of NC_064644.1, forward strand.
CCACCAAATGATTCATGTTTTTCATATTAATGTTTTTACTTTTGAAACAAGCAAATATTTTACACCACGTTGCACTAACACTTTCTTTGTCTCCTTCTTCACTTTTAATGAAGTTCTGTGCACATGAAAATTCATCGAACATTTCGTCTTCATCAGCAGGAAAATTTGGTACAATACTTTTAACAAAAACACAACAGTCCTGAATATCCTTCCACTGTAGCTGCTCCTTTTCAGTATTAAGCCAGTCAAATGCTTTAAAAGGTCTGAGAAATGGTAAACACCATTCTTTAATATACTCAATGCAAGAGTTAGAGAAGATGTCAGCATAAATATGAAATTGTTCTACAGTAATTTCACCCTCTTCTTCCAGCTTTCTTAGTCTCATGTACAAAGGATGTGAGAAATCTTTCAGATTTTCTACATTGTAATTTGCCCAATAATTTGTTTATTTCTTGATAAACTTCCACTATTGTGATTTCTTGTTTCTCAATACATTTATTTGTTGTGAAGAAAGGTTTTAGCTGGCTAACAAGAAAATGTAGAAGAACAATAGACACAGGGTTATCAAAGAATTGTTTAAGGATAACAGGACACTTATCAAGGGAAATGAAATATGATTTCAAAGCAGGAAATATCTCTACAATTCTTTCCAATGCTGGCAGCAGAGACAGCCACCTTGTCTTGCTGTGGCCAAGTACAGTTTTGTATTCAGTTTCAGTAAACTTACAGAATGATTTCAGGGATTCAACCCTTACTGTATATATGTGGAAATGCTGGTAGATTTTGTTTACAATTAATTGGCAATCGATGGGTAGGCAATCTGAGCCAGTTTGTAGGGAACTGTGCACCACAGGTGCTGGACAGCCAACACATACTATAGTATTCACTGTGTTCAGTTGCAGTTTATAGAAAAAATTGTTTTTTCCTTTCCTCTGCTTACCACCAAAACTGGTGTTAGTGTTGTCTGCAGAAACTGCAATCACCTTTCCCTCAAGATCATATTTCCTTAAAACCTCCAGCACAAAATTCTGAAGTAAATCTGAAGTTTCTCCAGCTAAATTAACCAATTCGAGCACTTTCACCGTGATGCCATTTTCAGAGTGAAATACCTGATAAGGAGAGGAACCAACTTCAAATTCAGACGATTCGATGTACCAATAATTACAGAAATGAATCGAGCACTTTTTAGTTTATTTAAAACCTGCTGATCGGCGAGCAGCGCAATAACATTTGAAATGATTGCATTACACTTTGTGGGTTCACATGTGAATTTAGGATTGAAATGTTTTTAACAACTCCTGTAGTGCATCCCATTGACTTAAAGCTATGGTTATGCATTGCACTGCGGTATGCAAACGTAGCTTCTTGTGCTGCCAACTGCCTATCCATTTCTTTTATTGATTTTAAGTTTACATAGTAGTCACTCACGTATTTATTTGCTCTTTTCGTTTGATCACTCATGCGATGTTTCTTCGTCTTAATGTGATTCACATGTCAGATCTTCCACCATGACCAATAGCAAATTTTGATCTGCACAACGTACATTCTACAGTTTCTCCACTACCAGTGATAAAAGGAAACTCGCTTTTTATATTGCTGTTAAAATTACACTTTCGTTTCGACATAATGAAACAGTGATTGCACAGTGCAAAACATTAACAGTGTGGTGACGAAAGCCAGAGAGCAGGTATCAGTGGTGTAGAGTATCTCTGGACCGAAAGGACGGATTCAGTGGATAGATTTAGAAGAATCTTCGTTCTTATTCGTAACCTATAGTGCGTTTAAAATTACTTGCTATTTTTGACAGTTCGGTAAATGTTTGAGGTGTGCTGAAAGTCATCACACGCTTCCTAGCGTAAATAATTGCGCAGTTAATAGCAAGTCAAACAACCAGTAGCGTAAAATACTCTAGCCAAGCGGAATCATAAAAAAACGGGGCATTTGAGCGTCCCCAAAAAAACTTTCGGGACAGCGGGACATTTTGGTAAAAAACGGGACTGTCCCGGGAAAAACGGGACGAATGGACACCCTATTCTAGGCGCTGCAGTCTGGAGCCGAGCGACCGCTACGGTCGCAGGTTCGAATCCTGCCTCGGGCATGGATGTGTGTGATGTCCTCAGGTTAGTTAGGTTTAATTAGTTCTAAGTTCTAGGGGACTGATGACCTCAGCAGTTAAGTCGCATAGTGCTCAGAGCCATTTGAACCATTTTTTTGAAATAGTTAAGGGGATACGGAATCGGATTTTGGGTTAAAAAATCGAATTTTTTTTTATTGGCGTATTATATTCTGCCATGTTTCCTCTTTAAAATGACGTATCATACATAGCTCTACTACAATTATAACTATTTTATTTTTATATATTTGTGAGATCGGGTATTGCGCTTTAGTTATACACGTCTCTCGTGGCTGACCATGAACTTTTTGGCAGTACCTTTAAAGTGACATGAATTCAAATATCCCGGTTTCCAGCGACTATTTATACATTAGTTGCCCGAAAATGTTTCTCTCTGGTTTCCTCAAGTTACTCTTTGACTTTGTGGCGGGACTGTTTTGTAAACAGTGTGATATAAGAAAGCAGTTGTTGTTGAGTTATTTCGTATTTAGTGCTTCATTTTTCGCAGTGAAAATGCCTAGAGCTAAAGCAAAAGTATTTAAAAAGCGTGTGAACTGGCAAAAGAAAAGAAATAATGATTCATTAGCAAAGCAAAGCAGTTCATCATCATCACTGTTGGAAAATGTGAATCCACTTATTACTGATTTGCCGAACGAACTTACACCAAATGAAAACAGTGCTTCTCATAAAAAACTAAGAGATTTGGAAGAGAAATATAATTTACTTGATAGAGGGAATGAAGTTTTTGAACTCATTGATACGAATATATTGTGTGAAGCTCTTGAAAACAGTTTGTGCTGCAAAAAATGTCATGGAAACGTTTCTCTGAAAGTAGAATCCCATGTTGGCCTGGCTGCCCAGTTTAATTTAATATGCAGTGTTTGTAAATACAGCTGTAAGTTTCCAAGTTCGGTTTCAGTAACTGTAAATAATGGATACAAGAAAACTGAACTTTATAGTGTAAATATTAGGTTAGTTTATGGATTGCGAGCAATTGGTAAGGGCAAAGCAGCTGGTGATATGCTATGTGGTGTTCTAAATCTTCCAAGTGCACCTTCAAAGTTTGAAGCTTACAATTATGTACTAGGATCTGCAGTTGAAGATGTAGCACAGAAGTCAATGCAGGTTGCTGTGGAAGAAGCAGTGGAAGAAAATGACGGCAGTCGTGACCTCACAGTGGCGTTTGATGGCACGTGGCAGAAAAGGGGCCACACCTCCAACAATGGTGTTGTAACAGCAACTAGTGTTGATACTGGCAAGGTTATTGATGTTGCAATAATGTCTAAATACTGTAGGTGCACAGGCAGGCTGAAAAATGAACACAGTGTTGACTGTATTGCTAATTATTATGGTAGTAGTGGTGGCATGGAGGTTGCTGGGGTGAAGAAAATTTTTCATCGCTCTTCACAGTGGTATAATGTTCGCTATGTCAAATATCTGGGAGATGGTGACTCTAAAGCATTCAAAGAAGTTTTGGAAAGCAAACCATATGGGAACAGTGTAAATATAAGCAAACTTGAATGTATAGGACATGTGCAGAAGAGAATGGGTGCCAGACTGAGAAGGTTAAAATCAGTTATGAAAGGGAAAAAACTAGATGATGGGAAAACCTTGGATGGCAGAGGAAGATTGACTGATTCCATAATAGACCACATTCAGAACTGCTATGGCCTTGCAATCAGGCAAAATACAGGCAATCTTGAAGAAATGAGGAGAGCTATATGGGCTTTATATTTCCACACCGCATCCACGGATGAGCATCCACAACATGGTTTTTTGCCCCAAAGGTGAAAACAGCTGGTGTAAATACAATAGGGGACTAACAACAGGAGAGAAATACATTCACCACCACAGTCTACCATCAGCCATCATGGCAGAAATAAAGCCCATTTTCAAAGATCTGGCTGACAGAAGTCTTCTGATGAAATGTCTTCACGGAAAAACGCAGAACCCCAACGAGTGCTTGAATAGTGTGATATGGCATCGTCTCCCAAAAACAGTGTTTGTCGGAATTAATACACTACATTTTGGTGTGTATGATGCTGTGGCAACCTTCAATCTTGGAAATATAACTAAATGCCAGGTCCTTCAAAAGTTGGGTATGTGTGTTGGTTCCCGTACGGTACGTGCTATGTTCTTTTTAGATCAGCACAGACTAAGGCATGCTGATAATATAATCAAGACATTAGTGAAAAAAGCAAGACAGGTGCAGAGGGGTGCCAAAAGAAGACTTGAAGATGATTATGAAGACTGTGAAGGGGGTATTAGCTACGGATCAGGAATGTTTTAATCTTCTTTCTCCGTTTCCCGTAAGTTTACTTTTTACTTCATCTAGGAACATTATCTCAGGTACTGGTCAACCTAGAAGTCTGAAATTTTTATGACGTAGTGACATAGGTCCCTATTACATACTGAAACAACGATTTTTTAATTACTTGATTTACAAAAGACTTAGGGGTGATAGTCTAGTAAAAAGCGATGGAAAAAATTTACTTAAAAATAAATGTACAATATCTCTGTAAGAAAATACTATGACAATAAACTGTTGTTTCAGTATTGTTGTAACATATGAATGCACATACAGTAAAATTTTTGCCTCTCTGTCTCCAGTAGTTTGTGAGAAAATGTTCCCTATAGTAGGCATATATTAACATTGCGGGGATAGGTGATTCCGTATCCCCTTAACGGAACGCCTCCTTTCACAACAAATAATTCTTCCAGAACCTAGTCAGCAGATCTTTCCACTGTGACTGTGTTCACTCTCCTCCTCCTTATCCACAGAGAATTATACGTTTACATATTAACATCTCATTCTTGTTCCTGTACTACTACTACTACTTCAACTAATTGTTATTAATCACGTTGATAATAAGAAATATGAGAATAATTACTTGTGCAGCCTACAGATAACTGCATCATACGACTGTACAGAAACTAAGAAACTTGAGGCACTATGCTTTCTATGTATTTAATCGGTGGCACGTTGTAAGACAGGATGAGAACGACCCTATTGGTGGGATTAGAGAAACCAGTAAGCAGTTAATATGTGCTATAACGGACATGATCAAGACTCATAATTAACTATTTGTTTCTATTAGATGAGTATGCAGACCAAATTCTTGACTGTTGCGTTTAATGTTTTCCATGAATACACTGAAACCTACTTCAGTTGAAGAGGAATGGACATCCCTAAAAAGGGCGATAACAGAAGTTGGGAAGATACAAAGAAGATAGCTGCGAAGAAACAGTGGATAACAGAAGAAATACTTACATTGGTCGATGAAAGGAAGAAGTACAAAAATGTTCCGGGAGATTCAGGAATACAGAAATACACGTCGCTGAGGATTGAAATAAATAGGAAGCGCAGGGAAGCTAAGACGAAATGGCTGCATGAAAAATGTGAAGAAATCAAAAAAGAAATGATTGTCGGTAGTACTGACTCAGCGTACAGGAAAGAGAAAACAACCTTCGGTGACATTAAAAGCAAGGGTGATAATGTTAAGAGTGCAACGGGTTTCCACTGTTAAATGCAGACGAGAGAGCGGGTATGTGGAAAGAATACATCGAAAGCCTCTATGAGGTGGAAGATTTGTCTGATGTGATAGAAGAAGAAACAGAAGTCGATTTAGAAGAGATAGGGGACCCGGTATTAAAATCACAATTTAAAAGAGCTTTGGAGGACTTAAGATCAAATAAGGCAGAAGGTATAGATAACATTCCATCAGAATTTCTAAAATCGTTGAGGGAAGTGGCAACAAAACGACTATTCACGTTGATACGTAGAATGCATGAATCTGGCGACATACCATCTGACTTTCTGAAAAGCATCATTCTCACAATTCCGAAGACGCCAAGAGCTGACAAGTTGGTCAATTATCGCAGAATCAGCTTAACAGCTCGTGCATCCAAGTTGCTGACAAGAATAATATACAGAAGAATGGAAAAGGAAATTGAGGTTGCGCTAGGTGACGATCAGTTTGGATTTAGGAAAGGTAAAGGCACGAGAGAGGTAATTCTGAAGTTGCGGTTAATAATGGAAGCAAGTCTAAAGAAAAATCAAGAGACGTTCATAGGATTTGTCGACATGGAAAATAGTGTTCGGCAATGTAAAGTGGTGCAAGATGTTCGAAATTCTGAGAAAAATAGGGGTAAGCTATAGGGAGAGACGCTTCATGTGCAATATGTGCAACAGCCAAAAGGGAATAATAAGAGTGGACGACGAAAAACGAAGTGCTCGTATTAAAAAGGGTATAAGAGAAGGATGTACTCTTTCGCCACTACATCTACATCTACATCCATACTCCGCAAGCCACCTGACGGTGTGTGGCGGAGGGTACCCTGAGCACCTCTACAGGTTCTCCCTTCTATTCCAGTCTCGTATTGTTCGTGGAAAGAAGGATTGTCGGTATGCTTCCGTGTGGGCTCTAATCTCTCTGATTTTATCCTCATGATCCCTTCGCGAGATATACGTAGGAGGGAGCAATATACTGCTTGACTCTTCGGTGAAGGTATGTTTTCGAAACTTTAACAAAATCCCGTTCAATCTGTACATCGAGGAAGGAATGATGGCAATAAAAGAAAGGTTCGGCAGTGGAATTAAAATTCATGGTGAGAGGATATCAATGATACGATTCGCTGATGACATTGCTATCATGAGTAAAAGTGAAGAAGTGCTGAATTGCTGAATTGATGAATTGAATGAACAGTCTAATGAGTACATAATATGGACTGAGAGTAAATCGAAGAAAGACGAAGGTAATGAGAAGTAGTAGAAATGAGAACAGTGAGAAACTTAATATCAGGATCGATGGTCACGAAGTAGATGAAGTTAAGGAATTCTGCTACCTAGGCAGTAAAATAACGAGTGACGAACGGAGCAATGTGGACATCAAAGGCAGACTAGCAATGGTAAAAAGGGCATCCTGGCCAAGAGATGTCTACTAATGTCAAATATTGGCCTTAATTTCAGGAAGAAATTTCTGAGAATGTACGTCTAGGGTACAGCATTGTATGGTAGTGTAATATGGACTGTGGGAAAACCGGAATAGAAGAGAATCGAAGCATTTGAGATGTGGTGCTACAGACGAATGTTGAAAACTGGGTGGACTGATAAGGTAAGGAATGAAGAGGTTCTGCGCAGAATCAGAGAGGAAAGGAATTTGTGGGACGGCCGGTGTGTCCGAGCGGTTCTAGGCGCTTAAGTCTGGAACCGCGCTACCGCTACGGTCGCAGGTTCGAATCCTGCCTCGGGCATGGATATGTGTGATGTCCTTAGGTTAGTTAGGTTTAAGTAGTTCTAAGTTCTAGGGGACTGATGACCTCCCTTAGTGCTCAGAGCCGTTTGAACCATTTGGAACATGCGGAAAACACTGATAAGGAGAAGGGACAGGATGATAGGACATCTGTTAAGACATGAGGGAATGACTTCCATGGTACTAGAGGGAGCTGTAGAAGGCAAAAACTGTAGAGGAAGACAGAGATTGGGATACATCCACCAACAGACGGCAAATCATCGAGTAAAACTAAAGTGATATCAGGTGTTCCCCAGGGAAGCGTCCTGGGACCTCTGCTTTTTCATCCTCTGTTAGAATATTGCTGCACGGTGTGGGATCCTTACTAGGTGGGATTGACGGAGGACGTCGAAAGGGTGCAAAAAAGGACAGCTCGTTTTGTATTATCACATAATAGGGGAGAGAGTGTGGCAGATATGATACGCGAGTTGGGATGGAAGTCATTAAAGCAAAGACGTTTTTCGTCGCGGCGAGATCTATTAGCGAAATTTCAGTCACCAACTTTCTCTTGCGAATGCGAAAATACACTCCTGGAAATTGAAATAAGAACACCGTGAATTCATTGTCCCAGGAAGGGGAAACTTTATTGACACATTCCTGGGGTCAGATACATCACATGATCACACTGACAGAACCACAGGCACATAGACACAGGCAACAGAGCATGCACAATGTCGGCACTAGTACAGTGTATATCCACCTTTCGCAGCAATGCAGGCTGCTATTCTCCCATGGAGACGATCGTAGAGATGCTGGATGTAGTCCTGTGGAACGGCTTGCCATGCCATTTCCACCTGGCGCCTCAGTTGGACCAGCGTTCGTGCTGGACGTGCAGACTGCGTGAGACGACGCTTCATCCAGTCCCAAACATGCTCAATGGGGGACAGATCCGGAGATCTTGCTGGCCAGGGTAGTTGACTTACACCTTCTAGAGCACGTTGGGTGGCACGGGATACATGTGGACGTGCATTGTCCTGTTGGAACAGCAAGTTCCCTTGCCGGTCTAGGAATGGTAGAACGATGGGTTCGATGACGGTTTGGATGTACCGTGCACTATTCAGTGTCCCCTCGACGATCACCAGTGGTGTATGGCCAGTGTAGGAGATCGCTCCCCACACCATGATGCCGGGTGTTGGCCCTGTGTGCCTCGGTCGTATGCAGTCCTGATTGTGGCGCTCACTTGCACGGCGCCAAACACGCATACGACCATCATTGGCACCAAGGCAGAAGCGACTCTCATCGCTGAAGACGACACGTCTCCATTTGTCCCTCCATTCACGCCTGTCGCGACAGCACTGGAGGCGGGCTGCACGATGTGGGGGCGTGAGCGGAAGACGGCCTAACGGTGTGCGGGACCGTAGCCCAGCTTCATGGAGACGGTTGCGAATGGTCCTCGCCGATACCCCAGGAGCAACAGTGTCCCTAATTTGCTGGGAAGTGGCGGTGCGGTCCCCTACGGCACTGCGTAGGATCCTACGGTCTTGGCGTGCATCCGTGCGTCGCTGCGGTCCGGTCCCAGGTCGACGGGCACGTGCACCTTCCGCCGACCACTGGCGACAACATCGATGTACTGTGGAGACCTCACGCCCCACGTGTTGAGCAATTCGGCGGTACGTCCACCCGGCCTCCCGCATGCCCACTATACGCCCTAGCTCAAAGTCCGTCAACTGCACATACGGTTCACGTCCACGCTGTCGCGGCATGCTACCAGTGTTAAAGACTGCGATGGAGCTCCGTATGCCACGGCAAACTGGCTGACACTGACGGCGGCGGTGCACAAATGCTGCGCAGCTAGCGCCATTCGACGGCCAACACCGCGGTTCCTGGTGTGTCCGCTGTGCCGTGCGTGTGATCATTGCTTGTACAGCCCTCTCGCAGTGTCCGGAGCAAATATGGTGGGTCTGACACACCGGTGTCAATGTGTTCTTTTTTCCATTTCCAGGAGTGTATTTTGTTGAGCCCAACCTACATAGGCAGGAACGACCTTCAAAATAAAATAAGAGAAACCAGAGCTCGAACAGAAAGGTTTAGGTGTTGGTTTTTCCAGCGCGCTGTTCGGGAGTGGAATGGTAGGGAGATAGTGTAATTGTGATTCGATGAACCCTCTGCCAAGCACTTAAATGTGAATTGCAGAGTAATCACGTATATGAAATAATATAGAACTTAGGTTGCAAGTGCTACTCTTAGATAAAGTGGTTAGCACAGGAGAGGAATTCGTGGCGGGCCGCAGCAAACCAGTCAAAAGACTGGTGGCCCAACATGAACTCTTCAGAAATATGGGTCATCAAGATAACTCAACCGATTGTTGATAAATATCTACCAGAAATAGTTATAGAATATAATATTCAACATTTAAAAAAACGAAAGACTCTAAAAATCCATTTCAGACTAGTCGCTCACTAATGTTAGTTCCTCATTATTAAAATCATGGATTTTTAGCGTAAAAAATAGTTATGTTTTAATGTATGAGCTGCTGATATAAGACTGATTTTACTAAAATAGTTATGACGTCATAAGAATTATAATATTTATCCAGATAAAAGCGTTTCTGGAAGTGCCTACCAGCAGAAATTACACTTGGGTGGAGCAAGAGTTGTGTGAGTACTCTTGAGAGCTGGGCTTCTCGGCGCACTGGACTTGTTAATGCAGATGGCGCTGTCATCGCACTCTACCCGTGCTCCACGCTTGTGTGTCTCGTGGCAGTTGACACGTCGTCGCCCGCATGTTGGAGAGAAGCGCAGGTGCGAACAAATGAGGAGTGGTGTCTGTCATCGACCTGGAGCGCTTGTGCGCAATTGTTCGCTTCCTTCTCATTACGTGAAGTGAACCACTTTCGAGAAACGAGGAGATGGTACATATACATTTGCCATATTTTGTTCTTATAGCTTTTCCATTACACAAGTGTATCGCTCTGTACAGTGACAGAGATCATTTGTACTTGTCACTCTTGAAGACACAAATGGGAGGCTCTTCTGTGGATTACAGTGAAAATGTACACCGGAAAGTACTACAAATATTTCATGAGGAGAATATTTAGTCGATTTTTTGATAAAAAGCGCCCTGCCTCGGTTTCTCATGCATAGCAACAAGCAATCGACGACTTCTTTATAATACACTACTGGCCATTAAAATTCCTACACCAAGAAGAAATGCACATGATAAACGGGTTTTCATTGGACAAATATACTATAATACAGGGCTTCACAACATACGTGCTCGCAGAGCAAGCTGTGAGCAGCAAGGAGCGAGCACGGAGCAGCGCGAGCACGCTACCCCCACTACCGGACCAGAGCGAAGAGTGGGGAGAGTCACGTGGGGCACACAACAGCTGCCGCCAGTCAATGTAAATCCGCGGCCACCTGCAGGGATATCACTCACGAATTATTACTGCGACAAATGAAACAAATAAAGGAGAATGTACACGTGCCACATAATTTTATTAGCTTAGTGTATGCCTCTACATTCGTATTAATTTGTGAACTGTTACACAATAAAAGATGTCACTGAAGTGTGGGATTCTCGGTTATCTTGTACTTTGTGCTCTTTACAATTGCGTCTATGTTCGGAGTAATTGTTCTTGTGAATTGTAGGCACAGCGTGCAGTTTAAATTTCGATCAGACAATCCGTTTCTCAGACGCCTCTTGTTACATTTCATTGCAGAGAACAGTTGTTCACAAACATACGTGGAACCGAACATTGATATTATTGTAGCCGCCAATTTGTGCAAACGAGGAAATCTATCCTGAGGGAAGTGTCTGTAGAATTCCAAAATGTTTTTCTTGTTCTGAAATTTGTCTCTGTATTCTCTGTCACACTGGAGGTCAATAATTTCTAGTTCCAGCTCAGGACGAATCTCTTCAATATTCGCTGAATATGGAGAGGAGAAGAGATCAAAATCACTGTCTAGTGCTGTCAGATCTTGAAAGCGTTGATCAAATTCTTCCTTAAGGGCAACTAAACTATGTGAATAAAGTTCACAGTCTTTGTGAACATCTAGCACAGATGATAATTTAGGAAAATGAGATAGATTTCCTGTTTCCAGTTGACTCGCCCAAAGCGTCAATTTCATTTTAAAAGCTCGTGTTCGATCTATGAAATGAGTAATTAGCAGATCTTTACCTTGTAGTGAAATGTTCAAAGCATTCAGATGGCTAGTTAAATCTGCTAAGAACGCGAGATCACATTTCCATGAAGGCTCTTTCAATTCAGGAACACACATGTTATTTATTTCCATGAACATATTTATCCCATCTAATAGGCAAAAAAATCGATTTAATAATTCGCCACGACTAAGCCAGCGGACCTCGCTGTAATAAGGCAGGCTACCATACTGGCTTTCATGCTCAAGAAAGCTTTTAAATTACCTGTGTTGTAGCCCATGCTTCCTTATATAATTGGTTGTACGAACAACAACACTCATCACATTATTTAGAGTGATACTCTTTGCACATAAGTTTTCCTGGTGGATCACAAAGTGAACGCCCCTTATTTCATTCGGCACGGTCAGTTTTTGCATTTTCTCCTTCAACAGCGCAACGAAACCTGACTTTTTCCCTGTCATCGCTGGTGCACCGTCTGTAAACACTGAAACTAAAGAATTCCACGACAATCCTATATTTTCAACACTTTCTTCAACACTACTTAAAATATCACCTCCGGTTGTAGCGTTCTTCATGGCTACTACATCGAGGAGCTCCTCCCTCACCTGAAGATCTCTATTAACACCTCTAGTAAATATGGCAAGCTGCGCTGTTCCAGTGATATCAACACTTTCGTCCAGAGCTAGAGAATACGCCATAAAATCTTTACAGATGTTTGCAAGCTGGCTCTGGACGTCGTCTGCCATGTCCTGTATGCGACGCATAATGGTCATGTTAGATAATGGCACAATCCGAAACTGTTCAACTTGAGATGGACTCAAATGTTCCGCTGCAACTACCAAACATACTTTTATTAAATCGCCATAGTGAAGGGGCGCAGGGATTTTTCTAAAAGCAAAGCAATTTTGTAACTCACTCTGAGAGCTGCCTCAGTTGATTTTTCTTCGTCGTCCAGATCTTCTTTGGATAGCTTTCTTTTAAGTTAAATAATTTCCTGTGCACGATCTGGTCCATCACATTTTCCACTTAGTCTTTCGCGTGGTACGACATATAATGTCGCTGTAAATTAAATTTCCTAAAAGAATTCAGCGTTTTGTGACATACTAAACATTTTGCAACACCCTCTTTTTCTGTAAACATATACATTTCCTCCCAATGGGGGTTGAACTGCGAAAGCATGGTTGGGGCTACACAACGGCGACTTGACATGATTCTTAACCAGCGAAGTGACTGTTAGAGCTGATAGTAGTACTTTAAACGTTACACAGTCGGCGCGAATTCAATAGGCACGCTGCGGCCCTATTCAAACGTGCGCGCGCATTTCCCATCCCTCCCCACTCCGCGACCTTGCACCTGCTCGCGAGCACGTGCCTGAGCAGACGCGAGTACTCGCGCTGGTTCAAATGGTTCAAATGGCTCTGAGCACTATGGGACTTAACATCTGTGGTCATCAGTCCCCTAGAACTTAGAACTAATTAAACCTAACTAACCTAAGGACATCACACACATCCATGCCCGAGGCAGGATTCGAACCTGCGACCGTAGCAGTCCCGTGGTTCCGGACTGAGCGCCTAGAACCATGAGACCACCGCGGCCGGTCGTACTCGCGCTCAAAACCGTCCAGTTGTTAAGCCCTGCTATAATAGAACTGACATGTGATTACATTTTCACGCAGTTTCGGTGCATAGATCCTGAGAAATCAGTACCCATAACAACCACCTCTGGCCGTAATAACGGCCTTGATACGCCTGGGCACTGAGTCAAACAGAGCTTGGATGCAGCTTCTACACGATACGACAGTTCATCAAAAGTAGTGACAGGCGTATTGTGACGAGCCATTTGCTCGGCCACCATTGACCAGACGTTTTCAATTGATGAGAGATCTGGAGAATGTGCTGGCCAGGGCAGCAGTCGAACATTTTCTGTATCCAGAAAGGCCCGTACAGGACCTGCAACATGCGGTCGTGCATTATCCTGCTGAAATGTAAGATTTCGGAGTGATCGAATGAAGGGTAGAGCCACGGGTCGTAATACATCTGAAATGTAACGTCCACTGTTCAAAGTGCCGTCAATGCAAACAAGAGGTGACCGAGACGTGTAACCAATGGTACCCCATACCATCACGCCGGGTGATACGCCAGTATGGCGATGACGAATGCACGCTTCCAATGTGCGTTCCCGCGATGTTGCCAAAAACGGATGCGACCATCATGAAGCTGTAAACAGGACCTGGATTCACCCGAAAAAATGACGTTTTGCTATTCATGCACCCAGGTTCGTTGTTGAGTACACCATCGCAGGCGCTCCAGATTGTGATGCAGCGTCAAGGGTAACTGCAGCCAAGGTCTCCGAGCTGATAGTCCATGCTGCTGCAAACGTCGTCGAACTTCGTGCCGATGGTTCTTGTCTTGCAAACGTCCCCATCTGTTGACTCAGGGATCGAGACGTTGCTGCACGATCCGTTACAGCCATGCGGATAAAATGCCTGTCATCTCGTTTGCTAGTGATACGAGGCCGTTGGGATCCAGTACGGCGTTCCGTATTACCCTCCTGAACCCAACGACTCCATATTCTGCTAGCAGTCATTGGATCTTGACCAACGCGAGCAGCAATGTAGCGATACGATAAACCGCAATAGCGTTAGGCTACAATCCGGCCTCTATCAAAGTCGGAAACGTGATGGTACGCATTTCTCCTCCTTACACGAGACATCACCAACAACGTTTCACCAGGTAACGCCGGTCAACTGCTGTTTGTGTATGAGAAATCGGTTGGAAACTTTCCTCGTGTCAGCACGTTGTAGGTGTCGCCACCGGCGTCAGCCTTGTGTGAATGCTCTGAATAGCTAATCATTTGCATATCACATCATCTTCTTCCTGTCGGTTAAATTTCGCTTCTGTAGCACGTCATCTTCGTGGTGTAGCAATTTTAATGGCGAGTAGTGTGCGTGGTGAGGAGCGAAGTACTGCCTGATGTACTCGATCAGAATTTCGTTCCACATCGTTCACGGACGAAGTTTCCAAAGCGCGAAGAAAGGCCAGATGTTCTCTAGCCGCAGCAACTCTCGCCTCACGGTCTTCGTTGGGTTTTTGAGACCATATACTACTCAGTCTTTTAGTCGGCCTAGTGTACTGAGAGAGACTCGACTGTTTTCTATGAATATTTATTCGTAAGCAAAACGAAACCTAGCGGCAAATGTTAGAAAAAAGATTGAAGTTCCACAGGCACCACACTACAATCAACGGAATTCTCTCATACATAGACGGGGTCAAAGCAAGGCTTCACAGTACAAGTCAAGACAAAAAATTCGAAAATTGTTGATATGTAATTTCATGACCGGAAGAAAATTTTTTTTTAATCATTTGTTATCCGATTGTCATTCTGTTCTTTTTTTAAGATAACTTTTCCTCAGGAACGGGAGGATGTATAATGTTCAAATCACAGAAGTCTAGGTGAACCGTAAATTTATTTTCAAAATCTTTTTTTAAAGGATTTACTTTATTTACTAGCGATTCATCAAGACCATTAACACATTTAATCACACTAGGTGAGCGTGGAGATAGTTGCCAGGAAGTAACTGATGGAAAATGAAATTACTTTTAACAAATGTGAATTTTATTCCTAAAAGCTTTTCCAATAACAGATTTAAAATTATAAGCAGAAAAGCACCCTCGAAATATCAAGTTACGATTTTATTTAGAGGCAAAAGAACAATATTAACAGTACGAGCCTTCGGTCTGAGAAGCTTGCCTGCTCCCTTTCAACACGGCCGTAGTCATGGCCGCTCACAACAACCTCTGAAAGAGTACACTGGTGCAAATCTGCAACACACCAGATTACTTTAAATCAAAAAATTTTTCAACAATTCACACAAACATGTGAACTATGCACCCCGTAAGCGGGATGGAAATGGTACAACGCTCAAATTATTTGCCACCGAAAGTGCAATTTTTTGTTTTGTTTTAAAGGGCCCTTACGGTGGAAGGGTGGCAACCTTATAACCTAAAATGACTATTTAAATAAAACCCATAAAATGCAGACTTACATAAAATATACAACATGCTCTACATTACATATATACCACCTCACGAGATGATAGGCAAGAGGCAAGATAAAAACATATTTCAAGAATTCGGCCTTTAAGCAATAAATTCGTTAACACCAAATCCGACAAACATGACAGAGGCAGCTATTAACGTATGGCAGATTGGCAGATTGACAGGGGGGGGGGGGGGGTTGCTAAACAACCCGAACTGCAGATTGCCCTAAACCTCCCCAATTCCACAAGGGAAAAACGGACCACCCAATTCACAAAGAACCACCTTCCCGCGGGTGGGCAAACGGAGAAGAACGGTGGGATGACCCCAAAACAAAGCGGCTGGTGACCTCACCAAGAAAACAAGTAGAATTTAACAAGAAAATGAAACAACATATCTCCAATCACTTAACTTCTAATAAACTGCGATTTCTGGCGAAGACCTGGCGCAGCACCCCTAACGTTCTCCCGAACCGTCCGCTGCCAGCCGCTTCAACGAACGCAGGAAGGCGCGCCGATCTCCCGTCTCACGGCGTCGCAGCTAGCCACGGCCAGCCCGGTTGCTCTCGTGTGAGCTGCGAAGCCACTACCCCTTTCTATACGGCGCTGCCCACTGGACTCACGTGGGGACCTCACATGCGCCGACGCTCAAGGCGGACAAGTCATCTCGTGTCTCAGTGCGCGACCGACCAACCGACCGATCCAACCGCCAATGACCGTTGCCCGAGCAACTCTAGCAGATTAGCGGCCTAACGGGCAGACTCAGATGCAGGAACTCAGCCCCGACCGGGCGACCACTAGCTGAGTTCTGTTACTGGCGGAGTGGCAAGACTCTCATTTGCCGGCTTTAAAGTTGGATCCAAACGACAGACATACTAGCACTCCGACGACAGACAGACATTAACTGCCGCACAAATGCAGACCAGCAACTGGTGACGCGAGACTGACCTAACCTTACTCCGACTGACCCCTGTCGAGCTTTTTTTTTTTTTTTTTCTTTATTGTGATTTTAACACCTTATACAAAGGCGGGCTGGCAGCAGCACAATACGCCGCTCTTCAGCCTTGAGTGTTACAACAAGTA
The DNA here is from genome assembly GCF_023864345.2 of Schistocerca serialis cubense. Lineage (NCBI taxonomy): Eukaryota > Metazoa > Arthropoda > Insecta > Orthoptera > Acrididae > Schistocerca > Schistocerca serialis. Next base: position 588,269,066 of record NC_064644.1, read on the forward strand.
GTACATAAAGATGGCACAGAGTAGACAGTAAAAACGGTGGGCAAAAAATGTAGACACTAAAAATCGATAAAACATGTAGCCGTTCACGCTAGACGAGAAACATCACTAACACTGGACGACACGATGCACAGAACATGGATGATGGCGACGGCACGTGAACGGTGGGGGCGTGACGGCGAACAACACTACACACAAACGAAGGCACACACACGAAACACTGACGGCGATGATCCCCGGCGCGCGAATGTTCACTGAGCGTGTACGAGTCCGGGGACCTGCCAAGAGAGGAGGTGGAGGAGGAGGAATGGGAAGGGGAATGGGAGAGGGGGGAGCAGAGATGCCATGGGCAAAGGAGAGAGGGGGAGGGAGGAAGGGGGAGGGAAGCCCGGTGGAGAGGGGAGGAGGGAGGGGGGAAAGGAAAGAGGAGGGAATGGAAGGGAGGGAGGGAGGGTGCCTAAAGGAGAGGACATAGGAGGTGGGGGGAGGATCAAAGTTGATAAGAGGGGTAGATGGAGGGGACGAGGACATCATCAGGGAGGGGGAGCTGGCGGAAGCCACCTTGGGAGAGGGTAAGGTGGAGAGATGGAGACCGGGTGGGACGTGGGAATACAGGGGCGGCAGCAGGCGGGGGTGGGAGAGGATCGGGGAAACGAGCGGGTGAGGAGGATCAAGTTTACGTGAGGTGTACAGGATACGTATCCTTTCAAGGAAAAGGAGGAGGTGGGGGAAGGGGATGAGATCATACAGGATCCGTGTGGGGGAGGGGAGACGGATGCGATAGGCAAGGCGGAGAGCATGGCGTTCAAGGATTTGGAGGGATTTATAGAAGGTAGGGGGGGCGGAGATCCACGCTGGATGGGCGTAACAAAGGATAGGGCGGATGAGGGATTTATAGGTGTGGAGGATTGTGGAGGGGTCCAGACCCCACGTGCGGCCGGAAAGGAGCTTGAGGAGACGGAGTCGGGAACGTGCCTTGGCTTGGGTCGTCTGGAGATGGGGAGTCCAGGAGAGGCGACGGTCGAGGGTGACGCCAAGGTACTTAAGGGTGGGAGTGAGGGCGATAGGACGGCCATAGACGGTGAGATAGAAATCAAGGAGGCGGAAGGAAGGGGTGGTTTTGCCTACAATGATCGCCTGGGTTTTGGAGGGGTTGACCTTGAGCAACCACTGGTTGCACCAAGCGGTGAACCGGTCAAGATGGGATTGGAGAAGGCGTTGGGAGCGTTGCAGGGTGGGGGCAAGGGCGAGGAAGGCGGTGTCATCGGCAAACTGGAGGAGGTGGACGGGGGGCGACGGCGGCGGCATGTCCGCCGTGTACAAAAGGTACAGAAGGGGGGAGAGGACGGAGCCTTGGGGCACACCGGCGGAGGGGAAAAAGGTGTAGGAATCGGTGTTATGGATGGTGACATAGGAAGGACGGCGGGAGAGAAAGGAACCGATCAGACGGACGTAGTTAATGGGAAGGGCAAAGGTTTGGAGCTTGAAGAGGAGACCGGAATGCCAGACGCGGTCATAAGCGCGTTCGAGGTCAAGGGAGAGGAAGATGGCGGAGCGACGGGAATTAAGCTGTTCGGAAAGGAGATGAGTGAGGTGAAGGAGAAGATCGTCGGAAGAGAAGGATGGCCGAAAGCCACACTGGGTGACGGGAAGGAGGCGGTGCTGGCGGAGATGCTGGTGGATGCGGCGGGTGAGGATAGATTCCAGGACCTTGCTGAAGACCGAGGTAAGGCTGATGGGACGGTATGAGGAGACGGCGGACGGCGGTTTGCCAGGTTTAAGGAACATGAGGATACGGGAGGTTTTTCACAGGTCGGGGTAGTAACCGGTGGACAGGACTACATTGTAGAGCCTGGCCAGGGTGGAGAGGAAAGAGACAGGAGCTTCACGAAGGTGACGGTAGGTGGCACGATCGTGACCAGGAGCGGTGTTGCGTTTTGTGCGGAGTGTATCAATGAGATCCTGTGTAGTGATAGGGGTATTGAGTTCTGTGTGTGTAATGTTGTCCAAGTACTGGAAACCAGGAGCGAGGGGAGGGCCCTGTCGAGCTCATAACGCCCCTTAAATGCACGTGAACAGGCAACCTTTCCACTTTCCCACCAGAGGGAGACACAGAAGATATGATTGCCACAGCGGCGCCACCGCCAGAAACGGAGGGCGAATGCTTCACACAACGCGCTGCGGTGCGCTCTTCAAAACAGCAATTTTACCACTGCTCACTATGTAAAGCTCAAATCGACCCAACAGAACTTACTTTTTATTCGTAAAGATAAGATTGCGGCGCTTGATTCCGACATTGAGGGAAACTTCTGTTACTGAGGTAAAAAAAACTAGACCTTGGTTCATTGGCATACTGCGAAACTAACAGCACCATCCTTTGGTTCTCTGGTGATGATGATGTCATTGAGTAAACACCCGAATGAATAAGCTGAGCAGATTCAGCAAAGGTTAGATTAAAATTTAATTTTGTTTTCGTGATTCCATTTTGATGAAATAAAGCCCATGTTGTTGTTGTTGTTGTGGTCTTCAGTCCTGAGACTGGTTTGATGCAGCTCTCCATGCTACTCTATCCTGTGCAAGCTTCATCATCTCCCAGTACTTACTGCAGCCTACATCCTTCTGAATCTGCTTAGTGTATTCATCTCTTGGTCTCCCTCTACGATTTTTACCCTCCGCGCTGCCCTCCAATACTAAATTGGTGATCCCTCGATGTCTCAGAACATGTCCTACCAAACGATCCCTTCTTCTAGTGAAGTTGTGCCACAAACTCCTCTTCTCCCCAATTTTATTCAATACCTCCTCATTAGTTATGTGATCTACCCATCCAATCTTCAGCATTCTTCTGTAGCACCACATTTCAAAAGCTTCTATTCTCTTCTTGTCTAAACTATTTATCGTCCACGTTTCACTTCCATACATGGCTACACTCCATACAAATACTTTCAGAAACGACTTCCTGACATTTAAATCTATACTCGATGTTAACAAATTTTTCTTCTTCAGAAACGCTTTCCTTGCCATTGCCAGTCTACATTTTATATCCTCTCTACTTCGACCATTATCAGTTATTTTGCTCCCCAAATAGCAAAACTGCTTTACTACTTTAAGTGCCTCATTTCCTAATCTAATTCCCTCAGCATCACCCGACTTAATTCGACTACATTCCGTTATCTTCGTTTTGCTTTTGTTGATGTTCATGTTATATCCTCCTTTCGAGACACTGTCCATTCCGTTCAACTGCTCCTCCAAGTCCATTGCTGCCTCTGACAGAGTTACAATGCCATCTGCGAACCTCAAAGTTTTTATTTGTTCTCCATGGATTTTAATACCTACTCCAAATTTTTATTTTGTTTCCTTCACTGTTTGCTCAGTATACAGATTGAATAAAATCGGGGATAGGCTACAACCCTGTCTCACTCCCTTCCCAACCACTGCTTCCCTTTCATACCCCTCGACTCTTATAACTGTTATCTGCTTTCTGTACAAATTGAAAATAGCCTTTATCTCCGTGTAATTTACCCCTGCCACCTTCAGAATTTGAAAGAGAGTATTCCAATCAACATTGGCAAAAGCTTTCTCTAAGTCTACAAATGCTAGAAACGTAGATTTGCCTTTCCTTAATCTTTCTTCTAAGATAACTCCTAGGGTCAGTATTGCCTCACGTGTTCCAACATTTCTACGGAATCCAAACTGATCTTCCCCGAGGTCGGCTTCTATCAGTTTTTCCATTCGTCTGTAAAGAATTCGCGTTAGTATTTTGCAGCTGTGACTTATTAAACTGCTAGTTCGGTAATTTTCAAATCTGTCAACACCTGCTTTCTTTGGGATTGGAATTATTATATTCTTCTTGAAGTCTGCGGGTATTTCGCCTGTCTCATACATCTTGCTCACCAGATGTTAGAGTTTTGTCAGGACAGGCTCTCCCAACGTCGTCAGTAATTCTAATGGAATGTTGTCTACTCCCAGGGCCTTGTTTCGACTCAGGTGTTTCAGTGCTCTGTCAAACTCTTCACGCAGTATCGTATCTCCCATTTCATCTTCATCTACATTCTCTTCCATTTCTATAATATTGTCCTCTAATTCATCGCCCTTGTATAGACCCTCTATATACTCCTTCCACCTTTCTGCTTTCCCTTCTTTGGTTAGGACTGGGTTTTCATCTGAGCTCTTGATATTCATACAAGTGGTTCTCTTTTCTCCAAAGGTCTCTTTAATTTTCCTGTAGGCAGTATGTATCTTACCCCTAGTGAGATGCCTCTACATCCTTACATTTGTCCTCTAGCCATCCCTGCTTAGCCATTTTGCACTTCCTGTCGATCTCATTTTTGAGACGTTTGCTTGTTTCATTTACTGCATTTTTATATTTCCTCCTTTCATCAATTAAATTCAATATTTCTTCTGTTACCCAGAGATTTCTACTAGCCCTCGTCTTTTTACTTACTTGATCCACTGCTGCCTTCACTTTTCATCCCTCAGAGCTACCCATTCTTCTTCTACTGTACTTCTTTCCCCCACTGCTGTCAATTGTTCCCTTATGTTCTCCCTGAAACTCTGCCTCTGCACAACTTCTGGCTTAGTCAGTTTATCCAGGTCCCATCTCCTTAAATTCCCACCTTTTTGCAGTTTGTTCAACTTTAATCTGCAGTTCATAACCAATAGATTGTGGTCACATCTGCCCCTGGAAATGTCTTACAATTTAAAACCTGGTTCCTAAATCTCTGTCTTTCCTTTCTATAATCTATCTGATACATTTTAGTATCTCCAGGGTTCTTCCATGTATACAACCTTCTTTCATGATTCTTGAACCAAGTGTTAGCTATGATTATGTTATGCTCTGCGCAAAATTCTACCAGGCGGCTTCCTCTTTCATTTCTTAGCCCCAATCCATATTCACCTACTACGTTTCGTTCTCTTCCTTTACCTGCTGTCGAATTCCAGTCACCCATGACTATTAAATTTTCGTCTCCCTTCACTACCTGAATAATTTCTTTTATCTCATCATAAATTTCATCAATTTATTCGTCAAATGGCTCTGAGCACTATGGGACTTAACTGCTGTGGTCATCAGTCCTCTAGAACTTAGAACTACTTAAACCTAACTAACCTAAGGACATCACACACATCCATGCCCGAGGCAGGATTCGATCCTGCGACCGTAGCAGACGCGCGGTTCCCGACTGCGCACCTAGAACCGCGAGATTTCTTCGTCATCTGCAGAGCTAGTTGGCATATAAACTTGTACAACTGTAGTACGCGTGGGTTTCGTGTCTATCGTGGCCACAATAATGCGTCCACTATGCTGTTTGTAGTAGCTTACCCGCACTCCTATTTTTTTATTCATTATTAAACCTACTCCTGCATTACCCCTATTTGACTTTTTATTTATAGCCCTGTATTCGCCTGACCAAAAGTGTTGTTCCTTTGCCACCGAACTTCACTAATTCCCACTATATCTAACTTTAACCTATCCATTTCCCTTTTTAAATTTTCTAACCTACCTGCCCGATTAAGGGATCTGACATTCCACGCTCCGATCCGTAGAATGCCAGTTTTCTTTCTCCTGATAACGACGTCCTCCTGAGTAGTCCCCGCCTGGAGATCCGAATGGGAGACTATTTTACCTCCAGAATATTTTACCCAAGAGGACGCCATCATCATTTAATCATACAGTAAAGCTGCATGCCCTCGGTAAAATTATGGCTGTAGTTTCCCCTTGCTTTCAGCTGTTCGCAGTACCAGAACAGCAAGGCCGTTTTTGTTATTGTTACAAGGCCAAATCAGTCAATCATCCAGATTGTTGCCCCTGCAACTACTGAAAAGGCTGCTGCCCCTTTTCAGGAACCACACGTTTGTCTGGTCTCTCAACAGATACCCCTCCGTTGTGGTTGCACCTACGGTACCGCTATCTGTATCGTTGAGGCATGCAAGCCTCCCCACCAACGGCAAGGTCCATGGTTCAGGGGGAGGGTGGAGAGGGGGGAGGGGGTGAAGCCCATATATAGCCAAAAATTGCGCGTAAGTTACTTGTGGGGACCCCATTAAAATTCGTCTTTGCAGCTTAGCGTGTTCAGAGACAGTGAGCCGAAGTTTTTACAGATGGTCTTATTGTATTCTGTTAATCTTCCTACATCACCAGCAATCTGTTTTTGGCAAATATTTTACAGACATGACCGTTTCACACTTTTGTTATTGATACAGATGAACGAAAAATTATGTGATAGCGTTCAGTAAGTATGCATGTAACGGTTCGTCAAAAGAAGATAAAATCTGAGTACCACGTCTGAAGGTAGAAGACAACAATAAAAATATTTGAAAGGTGTGCAAAATACATAGTACTCAGAATTCATGCAGCTTTCTACACTAGTCAACCCTGGTCAAGTATTTTCGTAACTACATTAATTTGCGACTTACAAAAATTTTAACTTGCTTACTCTAATCAAGCTTTGGACTCCCTCTGAAAATTTTGCCCCTCCCTAGCGCCCCCTTCCCCCCCATCACCCGAAAAACTCTCACATCTCTCCACTACCAAACTGAATATTTCTTACCGTTTATGGACATATCCTACTAGCCGAATCTTTTCTTAGTCAGATTGTGCCATAACTTTCATTCCCCCAGAATTCGATTCAGCATCTCTTCAGTAGTTATGCAGTCTATCCATCTAATCTTCAACATTCTTCCGAACCACCAGATACCAGAAGCTTCTGTTCTTTTCTTGCCTGGACTGCCTATCTTCCGCGTTTCACTTCCGTGCAGGGCTGCATTCCAGATAAATATCGCAGAGAAGACTTCCTAACGCTTATATTTATACTTGATGTTAACAAATTTCTCTCTTTCAGAAACACTTCCCGCGCTGTTGACCGTGTGCAGTTACAGTATATCCTCTAAACTTACTAATATAATTCCCTCAGCACCGTCTGAATTATTTCAACTACAGTTCACTACCACTCGTTTATGTATTAGTTTCACAAAATCTTTTCCCTCGGGCGATGTGCAGAGTTAAAGTGAGCCGAAAAATGGTAACAAAACAAATTAATCTTGTAGTTCACATACAGTATGATTCTTTAAGGGTTTCGTAACTCAGTCGATAAAACCGGGAAAAACAGGATCACTCTGTTGTCCGTCTGTCTTTCTGTCTGTGCTTCTGTTAAAGCCACTCTTAGGTACAGTAGACGAACAACCGGCAGGCGGACCGATTGCTAACGTGCCTCAATAACGTACAGAATAACACCTTTGGCCACCGAACTGAAAATGACATCACTATCTACGCTAACGTACGGAAGTGAACGGCATGGACGGTACAGAATAGGGCTACAGGCGACGATGTTAAGCTGGTTTGTGTTTCGCGCTGCGGCCATCGCCGTATGTCCTGAAAGTGAGCCACGGTTGGCTATTTTAGGGTGACTGCAACAGCACCGCGTTTGACTCTGCTAGCACTCTGCTCGATATGTGAACAGCTGCGGGGTAATTACTCCCAGAGGGCAGCGGACAGTGATTCTGCAGCGTGAATGCAACGTGTGATGTACCAGCAGTGAGCAGCGAAGTACCTGCACCCGCAGCATAAACATTGGAGGCCGCTATGGGAGAACACAAGAGCACGTGAACACTCTGACTTTTGTCACCTTGCGGGTTTGTTGATTATTTTTCTTTGAACGCTGTTAAGTGTAACAAAGATGTGGTAATCTGAAATATACGGTACTTAAATTTAGCGTGCTATGCTACATTGCTGCTAAAGGCTCCGTGAAACTTGATATCAGGGTTTCGTGCAAAATCTTCAGTTATGCACGTTTTATGGGGCTTTTGTGCATGCGCAACTGACTTGACGTAATTGCATTACAGGTCAAATACGTACGGATTTGACACGCACAGTGGATGGTTCACGGCGTTTACAGCTAGTCCTTACCACTCTACTACAATTTTACGTCAATGGCACTAGTTGGTAGCACACTGCAGCAGACGTTTCTCCCTGTTCGCTTGGCATAAATTCCAATAGATGGTAGCATACTCCTCCGATATGCCATTTCACTCACTATCTACTAAAATTAGATCGCCCGTCAGTATATATTATAGTTATACTGATAGGAAAACTTATTTTGTGGGATTCTGAATGAGTTCTATTAAGTTTTGGATTTGATTATAGAGTAAACCTTTGTATTACTTATGGGAGGCTGCACCAGTTCACGTGGATTTCTTTTACCTGTAGCTAAACGACCGTGTTGACGATCATTCCTACTTGAATTTAATCATTTCCACTAGCGGCAATTAGTGTTTGAAGGTGGTTTTTTTGCTTTGCGGTGACAGTACGAACACGAAACCATGAATCGACTTCAGTTTCAGCGTGAACTCTGTTGAATCTGTTTTAAAAGCTTACAGAAATGTAAATTACGAGGACAAGATAACCACAAACGAATTAAGGCCTGCCATACCAGATCCGTTGATTGAGAACGTGACTAAAACAAATAAACGTAATTACAACCGAACATTTAACAAAAAAAGAGTACAATAAGCATAAGGGGTTCTGTGGGTGCAATTGAAGTATGTCTGATTTTCAGCCTGGAAGTTAATTCGTGGACTAATACAGGTATTAGGGACCGTGTACTTTTGTCCGGAAAAATAAAGAATGCATGAAAACTGCAACTTACATAAAACAGTGAAACGGAGAATGGCGAAAGGAGTAGCGAAAGCTTACACATTATTTCGTTCTTGCTCTAAACTGTTCTTAATTCTATACAAAACAAGAATGGAGTAAAGAGTGGGAAAATGTTAAAAAACAGCGAACACATGTTTTTAAGACGTCTAGTTGCATAAATTTATTAAGAACGTATCATAGTATTGTTTAGTTTGTAAGATTTCTAACACAAACTTCAGACGAAAATAATATTATTTCGAAAAAGTTTACATGCCCAATACTATTCGATACTTCTCCAGATATTCGTGTTGTTTGCTACGAAGCCTCTTTGCCTTATTTTAGATCCTAAATATTCTCTAAGACATTGATAAAAAAAACAGACACACGACAAAGGTATTATCCGAGTGGGGCGAAAATCGGTAGATGTGATGCACATGTAGAGACAAACAAACGATTACAATATCAGAAAAAATTGGATGAATTCTTCAAGAGAAAGAGCTTTACAAATTGAGCAAGTCAGTTACGCGTTGGTCCACCTCTGGCCCTTATGCAAACATTTATTTGGCTTGGCACTGACTGATAGTTGTTGGTTGTCCTCCCGAGAGATATCACCCCAGTTTCTGTCCAGTTGACGAGTTATATCGTCAAAATCCCGAGATAGGTCGAGAGCTCTACCCATAACGCTCTGAACGTTCTCAATTGGAGAGAGATCCGGGGACGCGGCTCGCCAAGGTAGGGTCTGCAAAGCACGAGGGCAAGCAGCCGACTCTCGTCGTGTGCGAAAGGGCCTTATTGTTCTGAAATTTAAGCTCAGGATGGCTTGGCATGAAGGGTAACAAAACGGAGCGTAGGGTATCGTCGACGTACCGGTGTGCTGTAAGGGTGCTGTGGATGACAACCAAACGGGTCCTGCTATGAAGGGCACCGCAGACCATCAATCCTAGCTGTCGGGCTGTGTGGCAGGCCGCAGTGAGGCTCGTGTCCCACCACTGCCTGGGGCGCCTCCAGAGGCTTCTACGCTGGTCATCGAGGCTCAACTGCAAGCCGGACTCATCACTGCACACAATTCAACTATAGTCGCCGAAGACGTTATTGGAGACGTCCCAGATGGCGATAGGGCACCAACCTCACTTTCGCCCTCCACATCGTCGGATAACCAGGAGTGGCGGTCTAGGGTGCCATTTCTTTTCATAGCACCACCCGTTTGGTTAAAGTCTGCAGCACCCTTACAGCAGACACCCTTTATGTTGCTCTTTAGGGCAAACCATCCTGGGCTTGCATTTCAGCAAGATAATGCCCGCTCGTATACGGCGAGAGTTTCTAATGTTTGTTTTTTTTGCTTGCCAAACCCTACATTGGCCAGAAAGGTCGCCGTATCTTTGCCCAGTTGATAACGATTGGAGTATTACAGGCAGGGCCCTCCACCTAGCTCGGGATTCTAATTATCTAACGCGCCAGTCGGACAGCATTTGGCACGATATCCCTTAGGACGAAATTCAACGACTCTGTCAATCAGTGCCAAGCCGAATAACTGCTTGCATAACGGCCGAGGTGGACCAATGCGTCATTGACTTGCTCAATTTCTAATGTTCTTTCTCTTGAAGAAATCACCCAATTTTTCTGATATTGTAATCATTTGTTTGTCTGTACACGTAGATCACATCTACCGATTTCCGTCCCATTAGGATGAAATCTTTGAGGAGCGTCTAGAGTGTAAAATGACTGTTACATTTTGTGATCAGTATTTGGAAATAAAAAGAAAATATTATTTATTTCTCGATCACTGTGCCTCCTCCGCAACTGACCGAGCACTGTGTTCAGTTTCTGCGAAGTGACACGCATCTAGCTGCTTGGGATTAAAGTCTGCCCAGCGGCACAATGAATGCGTTCCACACGACGTTTGGTAGGGTCGCAGGGCTCCTCTTGTATTCAAGTCTGAGGCTGGCCGCATTACTGCCCAGGCCATCTGAAGGCGACTTTTATTTGATACCCGGATTGCAGGAGCCATTGTCTGGCAGCCGTTTGCACACACGGAAACACACTGTTACATGCGATGTCGACAATTTTCACACTGAGATAGGTCCAATGTGTTGTCTTGTTCTGTTTTGGAGTACTTGCAAGAGAGGTGGGGTGATGAAAACGTGTGGACTGTACCCCAGAAACTTAATATTCCTAACTGTCCACAATTTTCCTGAAGAATAATGAATTTCAGTGACGAAGGTTCTTATATTCTGCTGTGTTCTGTAACGTCTCTCCAGTTCAGACTTAAAGGCCTATGATTAACCAAACAGTCCGCGTATGATTTTGAAAATTTTGAACTAAAACTGCGTGCACATTATAGTAATCGATCAATGTGACCAGAATGATACGATAGTTCTAAGAGATGAAACTTCCTGGCAGATTAAAACTGCTTGCCAGACCGAGACTCGAACTCGGGATCTTTTCCCTTTCGCGGGAAAGTGCTCTACCGACTGAGCTACCCAAGCACGACTCACGCCCCGTCCTCACAGCGTGAGTCGTGCTTGGGTAGCTCAGTCGGTAGAGCACTTGCCCGCGAAAGAGAAAAGATCCCGAGTTCGAGTCTCGGTCCGGCACACAGTTTTAATCTGCCAGGAAGCTTCATATCAGCGCACACTACGCTGTAGAGCGAAAATTTCATTCTAGTTCTAAGAGACTTAGATGCATACTACGGCAATCTTATAAAATGCGGTAGCGCGGAAACTGTTCCGTGTGCCGGAAGATAATCACACTCAGCTGGGTGAGAGTATCTTTCAATGTAATTTCAGACTTCAGTAACTTAGCTAAAAATAGATGTAACGCCACCATTTTCATCTCGCAGTAACCCTGCGTATTTCATTTTAATTTATTTATTGAACCTGGTCTGATTAGGGCAATCAGGCCCTCTCTTACATCGGATCAGGGTTTGACACATGTAGTACCTTATGAACATCATAGTCACGTTAAAAACAATAATTATAATATGACAAATAGTTTTAAAATGATTTGATTGTTTGTAGAGACAATGTGACTAAACAATATTGGCTATGAACGGATAAAGTTAATACTGGTTGTACTTAAGTAAACCCTGACAGTGACAGGGAGGAGACGGTGGTCTTAATGTGGTTTATTAAAAAAAATTAAACTAAAAAACTTTTAACGCCCAGCACGCTATTTCCTTATCACAATTACAGTTCTAATACTCCTAATGCTCCTGCTGTCAATAATAATGATAATTAATATATCCGCCGTACGTGGATAGGAAAATCTCAGAGTGTGAGTTATAGCGTTTTTACTTAAACTAAAGTCTTTCTTCAAAATTTACAAAACGATATTCGTGAGGTAGGACTGATCCTCCAAGCCTACCAATAACTAAATCAGAGATTCTTCAAAACATAAACTGGCTGTAGTAATCATACAACTTCACCAAACCAAGCCCCGGGCGTCTCGTGAAGAGCGGCGCGGATTCCACGTTGCCGTTACCTGAGTCCGAGGGCGAGTAGAGGCCCTGCGAGGATGGCTCCGGTACACTGGCGGCGGTGGACGATGACGCGGCGGTGGACGATGACACCAGTGGGCTCGCTCGGCGTGAACCGCCTCTCCAGGCTCCTGCGCCAGCCTGAATACTGCTTGGCACATGGAAATGGCTGGCTCTATTTGCAGTCACGTGTCGAGCGGAAGGAAAGAGGTCCGCGGCTGTAGCGACCTCTTGCGGCGCCGTGGACGCCTCCTGGTGGTCTCTGGGAAGCGTCTGTGTTTCCGGTACGACCGGCCGGGGTACCCCTACTCGGTCCGGGGCCCGCTGTACCGGTCTGCTTCGCGGGAAGCGAGAGTTGCAGGCGCTTAGTCTGGACACAGTAATGATTACAATAATAATAATAATAATAATAATATCTGGTAGCAAGATGTCGTGGGTTGGGCGCATACAGAGACAACACAGCGTTTCCAATATTACAGATTTAACTTTTTTTTTAATCTATCATAAAGTTTCAAAGGATGCACACTATTCTGCATTCTGGAAAAGACACATGCGTAGCACTAAGTCATTTTTAAGCAGAATCCTTTCTCCCTGAGGAGTTAGTTTAGCAGAGAACTACTATTAAATTTTGATGGTATGAGAGAGGTACCGGCAAGATTGAAGTTGGTGGGGGGTGGGGGGAGGGGGCGGGGGCGGGGGGGTCGTGACTTGTGGTGTCTCGGTAGCTCATAGGTAAGTGGGTAAGAGCACTGCATGTGAAAGACAAGGTGCCGAGGCTGAGTCTCGGTTCAGCACACAGTTGTAATACGTCGGAAAGGCTCAAAGCAGCGTACAATCTGCTGCTAGGAGAAGTGTTTGTTACGTAGGTAAAAGCTGTGACGACATGGGAAAAATATACTTTAAGTACCTGAGCGAACAGGGGCAACATATTCTGATCGCCCCTGTGTCGTTGTTGACACAGGTCAAAATTAACAGTCCTCGCCCACAATCCAGAATTTGTCATCATGATACAGTCCTACCACACTGCACAATGAACACAAAGATTCGAAATTACAGGACTGCATAACTCAACAAGGAGATTCAAAAATATAACACTACATCAGTTAACGAGGGAATTAATTATTACAACCCTCCAGCCATCAATAAGAAAGTTCAAGATTACAATCCTAGCACAACGAACAAAGAGACGCAAGATTACAACCTTGCTGCAGTCGACAAGGAGATTCAGGATTATGACCATACTACAATCACCAAAGAGATTCAGGACTACAACGCTGCATCAGTCAACAAGTAGATTCAAGATTACAAAACTGCATCCATCCAGCAAGGAGATTCAAGATTACAACCCTCCAGCCATCAGCAAGGATATTCAAGGTTACAGCCATATCGCAAGGAGCTTCATTATTACAACTATAACGTAATCAACAAGGAGATTCAATATTACAACCACAATGCGATCGACAAAGAAATTGAAGATAATAACAATGCAATAGTCGATGAGGAGATTCAAGATAACAAGACTGCATCAATCAACAATGAGGTGCAAGACAACAACTCTCCAGCGATCAACTTGGATATTCAAGATTACAGCCCTGCATCAATGAACAAGGAGATCAAGAAATCCAACGGCCTGCCTCGGCCTAGCAGCTATCAGTCCTGCACCAGGAAGTTTTGTAATGTTGACGTCAGGACAGTTACTTGAATGAATGGATGATAAAAAAGAATGTTTTACTTTCGTTAATATTACAAGGTGCTACAATGACGAAAAAAATCACGACACCAAAAAATTATTAATGCTAAGTAATGAAATTTCGCGAATACATTTGTCTAGGTAACATATACAGGCGATTAACATTGCAAGGATAATGTAAGTGCGAGATAAGCCATTGCAAATGTGAAATGCTGGTGCATTAATATCCCGTGTAAGCGCTAGAATGTTGAATGCAAGCATGCAAAAATGCATAAATTGTGTAGCGCTTGAGCGATGCGCGAAGCATACCACCACTACCACCGTCGTACCTTAGCAAAAGATCTTGCTGAAAACCCAAGGAAACTCTGGTCTTACGTAAAATCGGTAAGCTGGTCGAAGGCTTCCATCCAGTCACTCACTGATCAGTCTGGCCTGGCAACGGAAGACAGCAAAACGAAAGCTGAAATTTTAAATTTAGCATTTGAGAAATCTTTCATGCAGGAGGATCGTACAAACATACCGCCGTTTGAGTCTCGTACAGTTTCCCGTATGGAGGACATAGTGACAGACATTCCTGGGGTTGTGAAGCAGCTGAATGGGTTGAAAATAAATAAATCGCCAGGTCCTGATGGGATTCCAATTCGGTTTTACAGAGAGTAATCTACTTCATTGTCTCATTACTTAGCTTGCATTTATTGCGAATCTCTTGCCCAACGTAAAGTCCCGAGCGACTGGAAAAAAGCGCAGGTGACGCCTGTATATAAGAAGAGTAGAAGGATGGATCCTCAAAATTACAGACCAATATCCTTAACATCGGTTTGTTGCAGGATTCTCGAACATATTCTCAGTTCGAATATAATGAATTTCCTTGAGACAGAGAAGTAGCTATCCATGCATCAGCACGGCTTTAGAAAGCATCGCTCCTGAGAAACGCGACTAGCCCTTTTTTCACATGATATCTTGCGAACCATGGATGAAGGGTATCAGATGGATGCCATATTCCTTCACTTCCGGAAGACGTTTGACTCGGTGCCCCACTGCAGACTCCTAACTAAGGTACGAGCATATGGGATTAGTTCCCAAATATGTGAGTGGCTCGAAGACTTCTTAAGTAATAGAACCCAGTACGTTGTCCTCGATGGTGAGTGTTCATCGGCGGTGAGGGTATCATCTGGAGTGCCCCAGGAAAGTGTGGTAGGTCCGCTGTTGTTTTCTATCTACATAAATGATCTTTTGGATAGGGTGGATAGCAATGTGCGGCTGTAGCTCATGATGCTGTGGTGTACGGGAAGGTGTCATCGTTGAGTGACTGCAGGAGGATACAACATGACTTGGACAGGATTTCTGACTGGTATAAAGAATGGCAGCTAACTCTAAATATAGATAAATGTAAATTAATGGAGATGAATAGGAAAAAGAATCCTGTAATGTCTGAATACTCCATTAGTAGTGTAGCGCTTGACACAGCCACGACGATTAAATATTTGGGCGTAACATTGCAGAGCGATATGAAGTGGGACAAGCATGTAATGGCAGTTGTGGGGAAGGCAGATAGCCGCCTTCGGTTCATTGGTAGAATTTTGGGAAGATGTGGTTCATCTGTAAAGGCGACCGCTTATAAAACACTAATACGACCTATTCTTGAGTACTGCTCGAGCGTTTGGGATCCCTATCAGTTCGAGTTGAGGGAGGACATAGAAGCAATTCAGAGGCGGGCTGCTGGATTTGTTACTGGTAGGTTTGATCATCACGCGAGTGTTACGGAAATGCTTCAGGAACTCGGGTGGGAGTCTCTAGAGGAAAGGAGACGTACTTTTCGTGAATCGCTACTGAGGAAATTTAGAGAACCAGCATTTGAGGCTGACTGCAGTACAATTTTAGTGCCGCCAACTTATATTTCGCGGAAAGACCACAAAGATAAGAGATTAGGGCTCGTACAGAGGCATATAGCCAGTCATTTTTCCCTCGTTCTGTTTGGGAGTGGAACAGGGAGGGAAGATGCTAGTTGTGGTACGAGGTACCCTCCGCCACGCACTGTATGGTGGATTGCGGAGTATGTATGTAGATGTAGATGTAGGTGTAGATGTAGGCGTCAGTTTGTAGTATGAAGTTCCACGACTGTTGCATGTGGTCGGTCAATACAGGGACCGTTAACGCTGGTTTTGGCTGACGCGGGAGCTATTGCCCGATGATGTCCCATATGTGCTCCATTGGAGACATACCTGGTGATTGAGGAAGCTAGAGCAACACATTGCCTCTCTGTAGAGTTTTGGGTTACAATAGTGGTAAGTAGGCGGGCGTTATCCAGTTGGACTGCTGTTCATGAATGGTAGCACAACAAGTACAACCACCAGACTGGTATATAGTTTTGCCGTCAGGGTGCGTAGGATAACCACGAGAGTATTTCTGCTGTCATATGTAATTGCATCACAAACCATAACTTCAGGTGATCCAATGCGTCTAGCACTCACACAGGTTAGTTGCAGGTCCTCAGTTGGGTTCAAAAAATGATTCAAATGGCTCTGAACACTATGGGACTTAATTTCTGAGGTCATCAGTCCCCTAGAACTTAGAACTACTTAAACCTAACTAACCTAAGTACATCACACACATCCGTGCCCGAGGCAGGATTCGAACCTGCGATCGTAGCGGTCGTGCTGTTCCAGACTAGGGCCTAGAACCGCTCGGCCACTCCGGCCGGCTCCTCAATTGGGATTCTTCTAATCAACACATGGCTATCACTGACACTGAGGCAGAACCAGATGTCATCACAAAACACAAGAGACCTCCACTCTGCCCTCCAATGATCTTTCGCATGGCACCAATGAAATCGCAAATGACGGCAGTTTGGTGCCAGTGGAACCTACGCCAACTGGCCTGTGGCTCGGAGCTGTCCTTGAACCACGTTGTGGCATTGCGGTGCCAACTGCTGCTCACATCGCTGTTACAGATGCAGTACGATGCGACAGAGTCATGCGCCGAATACGATGGTCTTCCCCCTTGGTAGTGCCACGTGGCCGATCGGAGCCCTGCCTTCTTGCTACCGTACATTTTCATGACCACCCCTGTCAGCAATCATGTACAGTGGCTACATTCCTGCCAAAACTTTCTGCAGTAACTCATAAGTAACATCCAGATTCTCGTAGTCCCATTACACAATCTCGTTCAAACTCTGTGACTTGTTAATAAAGGCGTCTTTGTCGCCTTAAAGGCATTATTGACTAGCATCAACTCACCACGTCCAATCTCAAAGGTAACTAACGCTCGCGACAGTTGCAGCGTGTATTAAAAGCAAACCTGATTTTCATTCTCATAGTGGCGCTACCATCGCCACTCTGAATAGGCATCATCTTTCAGATGTAGAAATACACCTGCGAACCTTCATTTATGTCTTGAAACTACTTCTTGGTGTTGCGACTTCTTTCCATCAGTGTTAGCTTCCAGATTCCAATTGTGAGAGCTATTGAAACTATAGCTCCTACCTGCAGGCAGGTAGATCATGATAGCCGCGGGGGATTAGCCGAGCGGTCTAAGGCGCTGCAGTCATGGACTGTGCGGCTGGTCCCGGCGGAGGTTCGAGTCCTCCTTCGGGCATGGGTGTGTGTGTTTGTCCTTAGGATGATTTAGGTTAAGTAGTGTGTAAGCGTAGGGACTGATGACCTTAGCAGTTAAGTCCGATAAGATTTCACACACATTTGAACATTTGAACAGATCATGATAATCGTCATTATGAGGGTGGGTACAAGGTCACAGTCTTCATAACAAACGTATCAACGGAATTTATAGGGTTCTGAAATGTTCTAGGGTCTTTAGAAAGATGGCATCATCCAAACAGTGCGATCTTACGGTAAGCTGGCTTTTACAATCTTCATGCGGTCCCAATCACCGCTTCTCTTTCATGTTCTTCGGCCGTTGTAACTGGAGTCTGTTTCTGAACAAGCTCAAACAGCCCTCCGCTCTCTGTATTTCAATACTGCTACTTTCAAAATTTCACAGAGTGTACTCCAGTCAGTCGTCAAAAGCTTTCTATAAATCTCCATTTGCTACAAACGAACATTTGCTTTTCTTTTAATCCGTGTTCTAAGATAACTCGTATTCCCTTATGTGTTCCTAAATTTATCCCAGATCCAAAATAGAACTTCCTCTCCCGGTATCTCCGGATCTCTTCCACTATACAACCTCGTTTCATGATTCTTAAACAGGATTTAAAGTATGATCTCAGATATTGGATACTTTTCACTAATGATTAAACATTCGACCGATACTGTGAAATATTTGCTAAAAGTCTGAGATTTAAGTGTCAAGGTTCGCCGTCGACGCTGTAGTAACGTCAATGCATCGTCGCCTTATTAAATTGTTTTCATGCTTTCATGCTTTACCCCTAAAATCGCTAATTAGAAGCAGATCCGTGGACAATGAGACCTTGGTGATATATGACTAAATCTGGCAAAACCATGGCACTGAGGGAGGTAGTGTGAATATGTGTTGAGATCTTGTACTACCTACTGCGTCTTGCAATTCTTCTGATTATATCCCTCGCAGTCGGTGGCGCTATTACACTGTAAACCAATAAACTCTTGTTTCTGGTAGAAATGATATCATTAACAAATTAAAAATAAGGATTCCATCATGATGAGTTTATTGAAAATACTCGGCGTGAAATTTACAGAAATTCACTTCTGGTAATAAATGATACAATTAACTCGGAAGTCGAAGACACTAAGGTGATGAGCTACACAAATATGCCGGCCTGGTCGTGTCCAAGTGTTAACTACTTGCATTAGCTTCCTACAGAATCTACAACATCGTATGATTTTTGATGTGTTGGCAGAAGAGCCAACACCGTGTAGCTAGAGGAGGCCGAAATGCACGCTTTTAAACTCACGCAGACTGGCGTGAGGTCTGGAACAAGGTAAAGTAATTTTCCTATGAAGAAAAGAACGTAGTTGATTGAATACTTAACTTTAATCCATAATTGGAGAACATCGCTCTTGTTGATACATTAATACAATCTCAATATAAACTGGTAATGGCGCCTTGCTAGGTCGTAGCAAATGCCGTAGCTGAAGGCTATGCTAACTATCGTCTCGGCAAATGAGAGCGTATTTGTCAGTGTAGCATCGCTAGCAAAGTCTGCTGTACAACTGGGGCGAGTGCTAGGACGTCTCTCTAGACCTGCCGTGTGGCGGCGCTCGGTCTGCAATCACTGACAGTGGCGACACGCGGGTCCGACGTATACTAACGGACCGCGGCCGATTTAAAGGCTACCACCTAGCGAGTGTGGTGTCTGGCGGTGACACCACAATTTTATACATATTCGTACACTCGTTGGTGCTTTTAGCCCATCACTTATTTAGCACAACTCGAGGATCGCAGTATAAGAATGATGCCATAATTACGGCCAATGATTGATAGACGTATCCTGATATATTGTATATGCAACATGATTTATTAATACTAATATTTATATCTGAAGTTATTACTATTTGGCATCCATTTTAGCGAGCTGTTCCTTACACTGTTGTCCTGCTATAACAGCTCTGTTGTGTGACTTATCTGCATCTACATCTGTATCCGTACTCTGCAAACCACTATGATGTACATGTCAGTAAGTGCATTCTATTGTACCAGTTAATAGGACTTTTTTCCGTTACGTTCACGTATGGAGTACGGAAAGAATTATTTTAATGCCTTGATGCATGATGTAATTAATCTAATCTCTTCCCTACAATTCCTACAGGAAAAACATGTAGGAAGTTGTGCTATACTCCTAGCGTCTTAATTATAACAGGTTCTTGAAAATTGGTAATTAAGATTTTTCTGGATAGTTTGCATCTATCTTCAAGTGCCTCTCAGTTCAGTTTCTTCAGCATCTCGGTGATCCTTTCCCACTGGTCATACTAACCTGTGATCTTTTGTGCTGCCCTTCTCTGTATACGTTCAATATCCCCTGTTAGTCCTGTTACGTATGGGTCCTACACGCTTCAGCAATATTCAGGGATGGGTCACAGGAGTGGTTTGTAAGCAATCCTCTCTTTAGATTGACTGCATTTTCTAAATATTCTTTAAATAAACCACTGCTTTACATACGACTGAGCCTATGTGGTCGTTGCATTTCACCTTCGTACAAAGTGTTCACCCAGGTATTTCTATGGTTTGACCAATTCAAAGTGTAACCCGTTGATACTGTAATCACAAGGTACAATGCTTTTTCATTTTGTGAAATCCACAATTTTATATTTTTAAACGTTTAAAGCACAGTGCCAATTTTCGCAGTATTTTTAAATTTCACCGAGATCTGACTGAATGTCTGTGCAGCTCTTTTTCAGATAGTTCTTCATTGCCGATAACTGCGTCTTCAACGAACAATTTGAGGTTGCTATTAACATTGTATGCTAGGTTATTCAAATACAACACGAAGAGCAAAGGTCCTAACACACTTCTATGGGGAACACCCGAGGTTACTTCTATATCTGTCGACCATTCTTCATCCAAGATAACATGCTGTGTCCACCCTACCAACAAATCCTCAGTCCAAATTCCACTTGATACCCCATACGAACTTATCTTTGATCGTAAGCGTCGATTTTCGAAAATATTTATGTTCACGGTACGGCCAGCCGTTGGAAGAGCGTCTTGCTACGATCCAGTGTTTCTTTAAGCTACTGCTCGAGACAATACGGTAAAATTAGAATGGAAATGAAGTTCCATGCTCCTTGATAGAGCGTAGGGAACGATGCGGGAGACCCGCACAGCCGTGCTGGGCAAGGTCTTAATAGAGGTGGTTAGCCGTTGCCTTCCTCTGACCGTATGGGGATGAATGATGATGATGAAGACGACACAACAACAACCAGTCATCCCGGGGCAGGTGAAAATCCCTGACACCGCCGGGAATCGAACCCGAGACGCCGTGCTCGGGAAGCGAGAACGCTACCGCGAGACCACGAGCCGCGGACAACATTATAATACTAAGAATAATTTAAAAATCTAGTTAAAGGTAAATAAAAGTGCCTGATTATGTAAGGAACGAAAAGAGCTAGAATACACACAACCGTTGAATGTGTGACGTGGAATTTCGAACAACAGATCCTCTGCAGTCCAACTGCTGCATCTTTTCGAGTACAAGTGAACTCACAGATCTCTCTTCTAAAGGAATAAACGACGAGAGAAAGAGATGAAAAAAGAAACGCTTAAATAAAAGGAAGACGAAATACAAGTCAGATATGAACCCGCTGCACCCTGAGCGAGAAATTTATTTCTGATTGGGTGGCTACAAGCTGGGACAAGAGAACGTAATCTCGCTTTATTTTCCGAGTCGTTATTTCCCGTGCTGCCCCTAGCGGGTTGTCGATGTAGCAACTTCCAAGTCGCAGCTTATTGGACGGGGCGATCAATGAGGTTGGCGGCGCCATCCTCATGGGAACTTTTCTTGTTCCGTTTTGCTGGCCGCGGTGCTTTATGTCCAAAGCGCACCTTACGGACGCTGCGATGAAACGAGGTTAATTTGTAGTGCAAACATACTAAATCCACAAGTTTCCTTTTAATATGAAAAATATACCGTGATTGCTATTCCTGCCCTAATCAATATGCTACGGTTGGAAAGACCAGCATTTGTCTGTGAACGACACCAATGTTTTTAACAAAGGATTGATCGTATGATATATGGAGGCAAAGTTTGTGGGTACACAAAGGGTTCCTTGGTAGGAACGACGCAGCATGTTACAGCTACAGAAGCAGAATTAACTCCAGATGTGCGCCAAGGAAATGTACTGGAACCTCTGCTTTCATATTGTATATTAATGATATAGCAGAAAATAATAATAGTAACCTCAGACTCTTCGCAGATGATGCAGGTATCTATACTGAAAAGCCAAAGAAACTGGTACACCTTCTAACAACCCTACCACAACAAAGGTCAAAATTTAATAATGATTGTGGTGTTGCTCACGCTGCTAAATACTGCATTTTCGGGTAACAACAAAGTTATTATGTGACAGGTGTCATTAGAGCACAGTTAATAGTCATTTCATGTAATAATAAATAAACTAGTTACTCATCTTTTCGTATTACCCACGCTGGTCTCGTAAAATCATGGCTCAATCGTCGAAAATCTAGGTGGTGATGATTCCAAGCTCGGATGCAAAGAGGCCTAGGTTTTATAGATGTGTTTCACAAACCATTCTTGAAGATTAAACCTTTGAAAGTTAGCACGATGGTGATGTAAAAAATAATCAGCATTCCGAATTTAAGTTACACTTCCTTTTTATTGCTTTTGTTGCAATATCACGTAACACACTAAACATCACTTCACAATACAAAACATACTTGAAAACATCTTCCTCACTGTTAAAGTTCACATTTTATAAGCTGACTACAATATGCGTCTTTCCAACATGACGACCAAGACTTGACTCTTCCTAAAGGTCCGACTCTCTAACTAACTAACTAATAACCGCTAACGCGCCCAAAAATCAGAGTTATAAGTACGTCAAAGATCATAGTGACAAAAGAAAGAATACACATAAGAATAATATCATTGCAACATTAACATATCGATGTATCAAAGTACCTCTACATTAATGAAATCAAATCTGAATGTTGTCTCAGAAATATGTTAACTACTTCACAGAAACACAGCAGAATATAGCTGGTATCGAGAGGTTCAGATGAGGTGCCGTAATGGTTATGTAATTCAAGTACCATTAAAACCTTCCTAATATCGAATGGGCCCCCGCGAACACGCATAAGTGCCGCACAAGACGTCGCATGGACTCGACTAATGTCTGAAGTAGTTCTGGCGGGAACTGACACCATGAATCCTTCAGGACTGCCCATAAATCCATAAGACTACGAGCGGGCGGAGATCTCTTCTGAACGGCACGTTGCAAGGCCTCCTAGATATGCTCGATGATGTTCATGTCTTGGGAGTTTTGGTGGCCAGCGGAAGTGTTTTAACTCGGAAGAGTGTTCCTGGAACCACTCTGTAGCAATTCTGGACGTGTGAGGTGTCGCATTGTCCTGTTGCAATTGCCTAAGTCCATCTGAATGCACAATGGACATCAATGGTTGCAGTTGATCAGATACAAAGCTTACGTAGTGTCACCTGTCACAGTCGTATCTAGACGTATGAAGGGTCCCATATCACTCCAAATGCACACTCCAGGGGCCCCATATCACTCCAAATGCGCACACCCCACACAATTGCAGAGCCTCCACCAGCTTCAACAGTCCCCTGCTGACATGCAGGGTCCACAGATTCATGATGCTGTTTCCATACCCGTACACGTCCATTCGATCAATAAAATTTGAAACGAGACTCGTCCGACCAGACAACATGTTTCCTGTCATCAACAGTCCAGTATCGGTATTAACGGGTCCAGGCAAAGCGTAAAGCTTTGTGTCGTGCGTTCATCAAGGGTACACGAGTGGGCCATCGGCTCCGAAATCCCATATCGCTGATGTTTCGTTGAATGATTCGCACGCTGATACTTGCTCATTGCCCAGCATTGAAATCTGCAGCAATTTGCGGAAGGGTTGCATTTCTGTAACGTTGAAAGATTCTCTTCAGTCGTCGTTGGTCCCATTCTTGCAGGACGTTTTTCTAGTCGCAGCGATGTCGGAGATTTGATGTTTTACCGGATTCCTGATATTCACTGTGCACTCGTGGAATGGTCATACGGGAAAATCCCCACTTCATTGCCACATCGGAGATGCTGCGTTCTAGAGCTCGTGGGCCAAGTACAAGACCACGTTCAAACTCACTTAAATCTTGATAACCTGCCATTGTAGCAGCAGTGACCGATGAAAAACTGCGCCAGTCACTTGTCGCCTTATATAGGCTTTGCCGACCGCAGCGCCGTATATTGCCTGTTTACATATCTCTGTATTTGAATACGCGTGCCTATACCAGTTTCTCTGGCGCTTCAGTGTATAATGCTGTATTATCTGAAGAAAAGCTTGCACAAATAACCGGCCAGATTTTGATAAGATTTCGAAGTGATGCAAAGATTGGCAATTTGCTTTCAATTTACATACAAGTAAAAGTGTACACGTCACAAAACGCAGGCAAGTGTTAATCTATGACTACAGCTGGGCTCATTCATTTCACACAGTTATCTATGCATAACAATTTGATGTGAGGTGGAATGTTCACATAAGCTCTAATGTAGGCAAGGAAAGCGACAGACTTCTGTTCATTGACAGGATAGCGGGAAAATGTAGTCAGTCTACATTTGTGCGTTCCATATTGCCCGCACCAAATAAAACTATTACGGAGTACTGGACGCATTGAACGCAAACGCTGAAAAACCTGAGTTGAAACTCGCTTGAAGGTAGATACTAATTATTATGCGAAGGCCAACTTACAAAGTTCCAAGAAGCATTATTAAGTGAAGAATCCAAAGATATACCTCATCTCCGTACGAGCCGCTCCCTTAGGGACCGCGGAAACAAGGTTAGACTGATTAGAGCTCACTCAGAGGCATTTAATTGGTCATTCTTCCCATCCTCGACACGCTTGTGGAATGGGAAGAGAACCCAACATGTGGTACCATTCTAAGTGTACGCTTCCATGCACTTTACTGACTATATATGTATCTGTATAAAGTTCACAAAATGCCAAGATTTTGCTACGAACTGTCACTTACAAAATTTTTTAAGGCGATTTGGATGCTAATATCTCAGAGAAAACTAGATAATGTGCATGGTGGAGAACGTCAGAAATCTGGAATCTGCAACAGGAATTGTAATTATGTGAAAAAAATAAACAGTTATTGCGCTTGGACAACACTGCTTAACCACTGTGCAGACATTTGTGAGCTAGTCTACAGTGGGTTTACAACAGGACTGAAAGATGGAATAGATACACACCAAAACTAGAAATCAATGTTAAAAGACTTAGTTACTCCATATTTCTTGCATGCTGTACAGAAGTGCCCAACAGTAATTAGCAGTAGCTTTGCCTTAACTAATGACACATTATCTAGAGAAAAAAGAAAATAAGATACAAAACTGACAAAATATTTTGATAGGTGCATAACCACATTTCGATTTATGTTTATTATGTTACTGTAACTTCATAAAGGTGATTGTCATTGAGACTTCAAGCAAGACGTCTGTTTATTTTGGAAGTATATTATTTGAAAATCAGAACTTTTAAAATATGTACAAGTAAAATATTTATTAAAATGCTGATTACTAGCAGTGCATTTATGTCATTGGGTTAGGTGCAGAAATTAGCTATAACCCAGTATCTGAAGTAAAGTCATGTGTTGTAATTATAAATTTCGTGTTCGCACATCTTTTGTGTATGGACAAGTATGTGTAAATATGCATTATGAATAATCAATATTGAGACTGAAGTGCAGAAGATTAGCAGATAGAAGAATAGCAGTTCGTTAAACCTCAAAACAGCATGACAACTGTACTGCAAAATGTAAAAATTTCTACAATCCAGGTAGCAATGAAACACACGCTAGTGGATGGAAGGAAAGATATCACTGTGGATTGATGCGATGAAGTAAACTTTCGTCAACAAAAGATCTGTGCTGCTATCAAAAATAGGTATGAAATTGAGAAACAAGGGCTAAAACTATGAGTTCAAAGACGATAATTAATTTTTCCTATACGCATCATTCTGTTCCTACTTTTACGTTTGACTTTCACATTAATCGCTCTTTCATACCACCGGAATACTCAGTTTTTGTGACACCAAAACCACACGAGTCATTTATTTTGCTGCCTACACCTAGTTTCTCTTTCATGTCCTCTGCAGCTTGTATGCGACTTCCACTCAGAGCGTACACCGGGTGTTCGCTCTTTGAGGTCAACAGGAAAAGGTCAGAACAGCAATTGTTGACCAAAATGTCAGTATAATATACCGGACATTAATGTTCGTTTTTGGGTAACATCAGGAAGAAAAATGATCTCAAACACTTGAGGATATGCAAATCGGGAGATGGGTTTCGGTATTTGGGTAGCAACATAACTGACGATGGCTGAAGTGGAGAGGATGTAGAAGGCAGAATTTGTTTTATTTTAACCCCAAACATGCTGCACTGCAGTTGTGGCATTTTCACTAGGTTTTGTCCTACTAACACTGTGTTGCAAATGTCATGCTGTAGTAATATAGACTAGTGACTGATATCTGTTAGCAGTCTCAGGACACACATAATGTAAAAATGGTAATGCATGTACATATACAAAACAACAATAAATCTGATATCAAGACTTTCTAGTCTACATAAGATGTATAAGTATATATTCAAGAAACAATAAAATGAAAAACTCACTGAAAGATGCCACAGCTGTAGTGAAACATGTTTGCGATTAAACAAAACAAAAACTGTGTTCTTGCAAGGAAGTTCTTTTCAAAGTTATTTGTCTGGATGTAGGCTTGTATGGAAGTGAAACGTTGGCGATGAACAATCCAGACTAAAAGAGAATAGAAAGTTTTGAATTGTGGCGCTACAAAAGTATGCTGAAGATTAGCCAGGTAGATTGGAGATCTAATGAATAGGTAGTGAATTGAAATGAAGAGAAATTTATGACACAACTTAACCAAAAGAAGGTATAGCGAAGCTCGCCTGCTTTGTTTCTTCATTTGTTGTCCTCAGTGTCAACGTACTGGCTTAAATATAGATGGTGGACATGCAGTACTGCCTACTGTAAATGATGTAGCCGACAGATGAACAGTTGCGTGTCACAGACTTTTACTTTCTCTTTTCACATCTCCCCATTAATACACAGTTATATATGGCTATTGCACTATTGTTTAACTTTCGATAATTCTCATTAAAAGTTTTCAGGCGAACATCCACATATGGTTACAATAGATTACCACAGATTACTATTGAACATCTACCAGCAGTAAAAATCTAACCACAAAGTTCACAGTTCTTGAAGAATAGAAAGGTACATATATAACAGACACTGTCATGGTTTTTACACATAGTCTATTTGTTTAACACTTATTCCACAGTTAAGTTGAAGCATTGTTGTTGATCCAACCAACACAGGTTTCTCATCTGAAACTCGGCTGTGGACTGACTGTTTCGTGGCGAAAAATAAGGCCCTTATATATCATCAAAATAATAGGTGCTGAAACTACACACGGTTCGAAGTTTAATTTACAGAAGTTACGATTAAAACTTACTCATTAAATTAACTGAATACATCGAAAAGTTCGTTGCTTTTAACAGTTTCTTCTACTACAAGGCTTAGGCCGAATTATTTATTTAAATCACGAAATTAACATATATAGTTACGCAAACAATTACTTTGGAATTAACTATGAGCTGGTTTTGCCAACATGTTTCTGATGAGAGCTAAATATATATTTAAAGACTACTTGCATTTCATCTTCGAAATGTTTACAATTATTACTGAATTTATGTTTATTTATAGTCAACAGTAGAATTTAAGTTACGAAAAAATTACTGATTCTGTCCAATAATGAAAGGTACTAACAAGTCATAGTCAAAATAAACTAGAAAATCAATTACATACATAAAACTAAGCACAAAATTAGATCTGGTGTTATATTCTTTAAAACTGAGGGCCATCCTTTCTCTTTTATGAAAATACAGATTACAATCACATATGTTAATGGTAATTAGTTAAAATTAAAGAAACGAATTTAAGTAGGCAGATGACAATACACCGCCTCATTGGATTGACAAGATAGTTATTGCAAATAGCTAACTGGGCAATTCAATGAACACAAGTGACGCCAGAAATTGGGTTTATAACCTACACACACAAAAATATTACATAAGAAATCTTATCAAAAACTACAGTACATATATTTTTTTCAAATTTATACTTATCCTAACTGGCCATATGAAAATCCCCATTCAAAATATTTGCATAGAATGTACTGCAAAATTACACAAAATATCCACAAGTTGTACTTTTAACAAAAATTTAGGCATCTTCGTCATAAGTGATGTCCTTTTTGGGTAAGCGAGAATCACATTTAAAGATACATATCATTTGGTACAAGTCCTGTCTTGCTTCAAATAATAAATCCTCATGGGTAGCAAAGACTTTAAACTACACTGCGCATTGCAGTTCATGTTTAGACCAAAAATTTCACTTGTTCAATGTTTAGTAATTTTCACAAGCACTTTCACTTTTTCAATGAGCTCTTACACACTTTCTCACCAGGTTGTCCTCGCCTCCAACAGGTCCAAATGGCAGGTAAAAGCAAATGCATCGCTAGCAGTTCCCTTGGATGTGGTTCTCCTCCACCACAGTACATGAAAAAAATCAGACCAAATACGCTGCTTTAGTACACTTACTTTTACTTCTAACTTAAGTCTAAGAAAAAAAGGTTTAACACTAAGCCGGCCGCAGTGGTCGTGTGGTTCTAGGCGCTCCAGTCCGGAGCCGCGCTGCTGCTGCGGTCACAGGTTCAAATCCTGCCTCGGGCATGGATGTGTGTAATGTCCTTAGGTTAGTTAGGTTTAAGTAGTTCTAAGTTCTAGGGGACTGATGACCGCAGCAGTTGAGTCCCATAATGCTCAGAGCCATTTGAACCATTTTTAACACTAATGACAAATGATGGTCATTACATCATAAATAAATACATTACATAGTCCTCATAACATTATAATAATTAGTACAAAATTTGACTATAATAAGTTAATCAGCCAAATTATTGTTCTCCATTCCAGTATTACCGCTTTAAGCTCATACTTCCTCAGAACACAAATAGAAGGTTTTCAGGTAACCTATTGATCCAATGATGCAGCGATATACTACTTGTACCTCACTAAAATATTGACCTTTATGTTAAGCTCTCATTCCCAGCTGCATGTCATGAATTGCACAATATACACAGTACCCAATGTTGCCTAGTTCACAATTTTAGATCATCAATACAGTTACACCACATTTGTTTGTATACAGTTATCTTTTTCATTATTTATGCTTGTCAGCACATTACTTTACTTACTTTTCTTACCTCGTTAGTTAGTGGAGGGAATTCTTAAAAAATATCCCTACTGCAGAGACAGACTCCCTAATCATTAAGACCCTAACAGTATTCAGACAGGCTCCCTATTCATTAAGACCCTAACATTATTCCTTGTTTTATTATTTCATTATTGTTTCATTATCTAATAAATAAACGCCTGCTCTGCTTATCTAATGCAAAATTGACTCTACTGAAAAACCACAGTAACAGATCCTTATGCTAAGGCAAACTTAACTCTCATTACCGATCAGACAAAATTATCACTTAGAAAATCTATTATTCGACTGTATTCTATCAAACTGCTCGATATTCTGGTCTGAAGGGCAATGTACATACAAATCTTGCTTATTCTTTCCACACACATTACTCCAGGCAACTATGTTTAAAGTTGTAATTCCTTAATGTTAGAAACGGCTGTACCATGACACACTTCTATAGGTAGACAGTTATCTCCACAAACTTGAATACAAGTCTCTCGGTGTACATGCCGCGTCGATTCAGTATAAAACTCCAAGCTTTCGACCACTACCTCCATGGCCGTCGTCAGGGCTAAAACTGACTATCGTAAACCGGCGAGGCTCCCACTTTTATATGCAAAGGACGGCTTCTGATTGGCTGGAATACGTCATTGTTGTTGTTGTGGTCTTCAGTCCTGAGACTGGTTTGATGCAGCTCTCCATGCTACTCTAGCCTGTGCAAGCTTCTTCATCTCCCAGTACCTACTGCAACCTACATCCTTCTGAATCTGCTTAGTGTATTCATCTCTTGGTCTCCCTCTACGATTTTTACCCTCCACGCTGCCCTCCAATACTAAATTGGTGATCCCATGATGCCTCAGAACATGTCCTACCAACCGATCCCTTCTTCTGGTCAAGTTGTGCCACAAACTTCTCTTCTCCCCAATCCTATTCAATACTTCCTCATTAGTTATGTGATCTACCCATCTAATCTTCAGCATTCTTCTGTAGCACCACATTTCGAAAGCTTCTATTCTCTTCTTGTCCAAACTATTTATCGTCCATGTTTCACTTCCATACATGGCTACACTCCATACGAATACTTTCAGAAATGACTTCCTGACACTTAAATCAATACTGGATGTTAACAAATTTCTCTTCTTCAGAAACGCTTTCCTTGCCATTGCCAGCCTACATTTTATATCCTCTCTACTTCGACCATCATCAGTTATTTTGCTCCCCAAATAGCAAAACTCCTTTACTACTTTAAGTGCCTCATTTCCTAATCTAATACCCTCAGCATCACCCGACTTAATTAGACTACATTCCATTATCCTTGTTTTGCTTTTGTTGATGTTCATCTTATATCCTCCTTTCAAGACACTGTCCATTCCATTCAACTGCTCTTCCAAGTCCTTTGCTGTCTCTGACAGAATTACAATGTCATCGGCGAACCTCAAAGTTTTTATTTCTTCTTTATACGTCTTATTTCTTCTTTATACGTCATAGCAACAGCGATATGGCGCGTAGTGAAGTGGTGCCCTCTATTTCCATAGATGTAGTTTCTAACCCGCATTGCACTTTTATTCAAGAAATACGTCGCGAAAGACTTCGTAGCGATCTCCACATACTGCTTGCACGGACCACAAACACTCCTATTATACAACATTTAATATTAATATCTCATATTGTTTTTTCTGCATATTGTCTCTGCTGCTGCACCAATGAGCTGATTACTTTAGATATTAATTATCCTTCACATATGCTGACACCTTTCATTTTCCATTTACCTTCCGTCTTTGTTTGACAGATATTCTTTAGCCATGACACCAACCTACTTTCTTCCTTCCTCCTGTGATTCCACTACTTATAACTAACACAACATAATATATACATAGATAACACTAGAGCAATTCTTTTTCTAACACATCCGTATACTAAAGTATCCCACTGCACAAAATAACATGAAAGTAGAAGACAGAATAATTCTGATTTACTTATGAACTACAAATAGGACAGGAGAAGAGTTTGACTGCCTCAGGAAACATGAAAATTGAGACAGACAGCTGTGGTAAGCATTATCGCCACATAATGAATCCAACACATAATGTTGAACCCCCTACTTGCTTGCAGGTCTTATATCTGGTTCAGTGCACACTCCATTCTCCTAACAAAATCAGTACTACCCAAGCTCAGCACCATTTCAAATTGTTGTGGATCAATTCACAAACATCTAGTTGGTCACACATAGGGAATCAGGTCAATAATATTCCTTAACCCAAAAGTCCTGTTAACCTTTGTGTAGGCCAATTCATAAGAGTTGTCATGGGCAATGCATACCACTCTGAAAGGACCATGATACACAAGCAAAAATTTATCTCATCATTTACTTTGCTGGATTTTTCTTTGGTTTTGACAAGGGCACCTACTACGAAAATAGTCATATTCACTCCTTTGTCATGGCTTCTCTTCCTTCCTGCTGCTTTCCTTTTCATCATCTCTTTCGTTCTGTGCTACTTCAGTTACCTGAGGGAAATCCACTTCTTCTCTGATGATGTTGCTGGGTTTCTCTTTGAACATAAGCTCACATGGGGCTTATCCTGTCGATTTGTTCCACAAGTTGTTGATAATGTTTTCAAAATGTTGAATATGACCCGCAGAAGCAGTGTGTTTCTTACTATAATAAGTCCTGCACAGTCTGTTAATCTCCTTCATAACCCTATCTCTCATGTTACATTGTGGAAAGTGTAGAAATCTTTATGTGTTTTATCTTGTGTATTGCCACACAGTGTTCAAACCTCTCTGAAACAAATTGTGGCCCATTGTCAGGCAAAAGTGACTTTGGAACCCCTACATTGCCAAAGTAATCGGATGTCAACTTCTCAATTATTATACTGGTATTTGCCTTCTTAATTGAATACAGTTGTACATATTTTCAGAATGTGTCCAAAACAACGAAGTTATATTTACAACCTCCTGTAGAATCAAGCAACGCTCCTAGAAGGTCAACTGCTATAAGCTCTTTAGGTTCACTAGGAAGGACAGAACGCATTAAGCCTTTTGATGCCACCCCAGTTGTCTTTACTCTCTGACATTTATCACACCTTTCTAGGCTCTGCTTAACCCTTCTCCACAAGTTGTTAAATATTACTGTCTCCTGCTGTTTGATCTTTCGATAAACCGCCTATGAGACCATCTTATGAATTTCTTTTCTCACTGCTTGCTTTTTTGAAAATGAAATAATATAAGTTTTCGTGAAAAATGGATCATGATCCTTAAACTTTAATTTGCACTCAAAATCTTTTACCAGACCAGGCCTGTCTGAAAATGCCTTACAATTGCTCAGGATAATACCTTTTAATTCCTCCTTTTTGCATTTGTAGTACCTTCAACATCCTCAACTCTTTTTATTATCTCGAGCCTTACTCTTTCCTCCTCTTCTTCAACAGTAACCTGCTCTGTGGTGAAAACTCTTAATGGCAAATCTAATACAGTTTCCATACACTTTCCATACCTTCCAAGAATGATACTTCGTACCTACTTCTGTTGTACTTAAAACTAAACATAGCACTAGCAAAATCAATATTTACACAGCATTTGAACAAGAAATTAGATCCAAATATTACATCAGTACTGAGATTTTGAATCACCAATAAATTGCACTCCAAGAAAGAAAGGAGTGCTAGTTATGCAAGGTTCGCAGGAGAGCTTCTGTAAAGTTTGGAAGGTAGGAGACGAGGTACTGGCAGAAGTAAAGCTGTGAGTACCGGGCGTGAGTCGTGCTTCGGTAGCTCAGTTGGTAGAGCACTTGCCCGCGAAAGGCAAAGGTCCCGAGTCCGAGTCTCGGTCGGGCACACAGTTTTAATCTGCCAGGAAGTTTCATCCATCGTACTGTCAACGAATAACATTTGTCATTGAAGAACTACATCAGTGTATCTGAAGTTGTCCTAATCTATTTTTAGTAAGCATTATAGAATCTGACCTTCAGAACCACTTTTGGGATTCCCAGTCTCACCAGGGAAAACGACAGGTGCCAATCTGACTTACTGTATTGAGGCATGAGGGAAGTCTTTAGCAATATCTAATACTAATTTTAACTTTCCATTTCGTTTCTATGTATGTGATGGATACAGCAATTTTGCTGAAAATAGGTGAAATAAGAACTTTTATCTCAAATACCAGTTTCAAGTGAAAGTACTGAGCTAACAGTATTTGAAAATGATTTTTATGTCAGTAAAAGCCGGCCGCGGTGGCCGTGCGGTTTTAAGCGCTGCGGTCCGGAACCGCGGGACCGCTACGGTCGCAGGTTCGAATCCTGCCTCGGGCATGGATGTGTGTTATGTCCTTAGGTTAGTTAGGTTTAAGTAGTTCTAAGTTCTAGGGGACTGATGACCTAAGATGTTAAGTCCCATAGTGCTCAGAGCCATTTGAACCATTTGTCAGTAAAAGTAGAGGTTTGTTAATATTACTCATCACAATCCTAAAAACTTAGGGCATGACTAATGAGAATATAGACAAGCAAAGTACTCCAAGATGTCACGTGAAACATAAGGTGCTGCTCTTAGGCGTAGAGAGGCACTGCATGCCATGGATTATTTTTCTATGTACTTTAACATCTTTGTTCCATTGTACTTAAAGGTCAATGTGTATAGAATTCTTCAATCCAGTATCCATCATCATTTGGAAACTGCGATGAAAATACTGTTGAAAATTTTAAAATGAGTTGAAAGTAGGTGTCAGATGAGTAACGTTAAGAAAACTTTGCACTTCACTGATATAAAGAACCAACCATTTGCAAACATTGTCAGCTCAGTAGAGTCCTTGAACCTGTTATTTGAGAAAAAGAAGCTCTCTGGTAAACTGATTGCAGTAAAAATGCTGTACCAATCACGTATACTGAAATGATATAATAACTTAAATTTGAGACTAAATGTGACTAATGACTTCCCTGATGTCTCGGGACAAGTAAGTCAGACTGGCACCTGTCTCTCTCCTCGGTGAGACTGAAAATCTCAGAAGTGTGTAAGAAGGTCAGATTCTATCATCCTTACTGATAAACTAAGACAACTTCAGACACACAGACGCCGTTATTGAATGATACGTGTAATTGGTTGATAGTTTGGAGGTCATCTGTCAAATTGTGCTTTGGTGTCAGACATTTCAGTCTTTAATCGTAATAACTGAATCTCTGCTGAAGGTAAATTCCTACTTGCATGGAGTTTAATGTGGACTCCGCATCACACTGATACTTGGCGACAAATTTCACAAAGAAAAATCAGACTCTTGTTAGTTTTGGACACAGGATCTCTGTCATCGTGCAACTGCGTGTAACTAACGGAGCCTCGGTAACGTTGGTTCACAAAAGCCAATTTTACTGTTTACAAATCGTGTTGGCAGGTCCACAATTACACTACTGGCCATTAAAATTGCTACAACACGAAGATGACGTGCACAAACGCGAAATTTTACCAACAGGAAGAAGATGCTGTGATATGCAAATGATTAGCTTTCACACAAGGCTGGCGCCGGTGGCGACACCTACAACGTGCTGACATGAGGAAAGTTTCCAACCGATTTCTCATACACAAACAGCAGTTGGCCGGCGTTGCCTGGTGAAACGATGTTGTGATGCCTCGTGTAAGGAGGAGAAATGCGTACCATCACGTTTCCGACTTTGATAGAGGTCGGATTGTAGCCTATCGCGATTGCCGTTTATCGTATCGCGACATTGCTGTTCGCGTTGTTCGAGATCCAGTGAGTCTTAGCAGAATACGGAATCGGTGGGTTCAGGAGGGTAATACGAAACGCCGTGCTGGCTCCCAACGGCCTAGTATCACTAGCAATCGAGATGACAGGCATCTTATCCACATGGCTGTAACGGATCGTGCAGCCACGTCTCGATCCCTGAGTCAACAGATAGGGACGTTTGCAAGACAACAACCATCTGCACGAACAGTTCGATCACGTTTGCAGCAGCATGGACTATCAGCTCGGAGACCATGGCTGCGGTTACCCTTGACGCTGCATCACAAACAGGAGCGCGTGCGATGGTGTACTCAACGACGAACCTGGGTGCACGAATGGCAAAACGTCATTTTTTCGGATGAATCCAGGTGGTGTTTACAGCATTATGATGGTCACATCCGTGTTTGGCGACATTGCGGTGAACGCACATTGGAAGCGTGTATTCGTCATCGCCATAGTGGCGTATCACCCGGCGTGATGGTATGGGGTGCCATTGGTTACACGCCTCGGTCACCTCTTGTTCGCACTGAACTGTAACAGTGGACGTTACATTTCAGATGTGTTACGACCCGTGGCTCTACCCCTCATTCGATCCCTGCGAAACCCTACATTTCAGGAGGATAATGCACGAGCGCATGTTGCAGGTCCTGTAGGGGCCTTTCTGGATACAGAAAATGTTCGACTTCTGCCCTGGCCAGCACATTTTCCAGATCTATCCCCAATTGAAAACGTCTGGTCAATGGTGGCCGAGCAACTGGCTCGTCACAATACGCCAGTCACTACTCTTGATTAACTGTGGTATCGTGTTGAAGATGCATGGGCAGCTGTACCTGTACACGCCATCCAAGCTCTGTTTTACTCAATACCCAGGCGTATCAAGGCCAGAGATGGTTGTTCTGGGTACCGATCTGTCAGGGTCTATGCACCAAAATTGCGTGAACATGTAATCACATGTCAGTTCTAGTATAATATATTTGTTCAGTGAATACCCGTTTATCATGTGCATTTTTTCTTGGTGTAGCAATTTTAATGGCCAGTAGTGTACAAAGAAAATAAAGACATTAATATGTAGTGAATATACCAATGAGTTGCTCCTTTAATTCGTCTACAAAAATTGCTACCATAGTTTAGTGTCTGAACGATCACAGTAGTTGATACACAACCTCTGTTGTCTTCAATACACTGTGTACCCATCTGTCTTTACCAGTGTGAATCCAGTCTCACCTGAGAACGGTGGTCCCCAACACCTGAGCTACTGTAAGGCAACGTTTTGCTTCTCCTTGATTCAGTGCAGGGTGCCATACCTGACTGAGTTAGAGACCACCATCTAATTCGTCTTAGACGCTAATTTCAATGATCTCTTTAATTATTCAATCCCAGGAGGAGGAAGGTTACCTAAGTTGCGTCGTTTTGTTGTACTCTGTAGTATGGCCAGTTTCTACAGTATGATCGGCCACCTGCGATTTTGTTGTCCGGTGTAATTCTGTGTGGCTTCTATGTTGACGGCATCTTTCTTCTACCTGTGTGTACAGTTTCCACGATGTATGCCTTGCGGCGTTGGTAGAGGATTTTGTAGACCCCTTGTACTTGAAGGCCTACATCGACTTTTACTGGACCTAATCGTGTAAAGGTCTTAGGGGGTGGGCAAAATACACATTTGACATTGTCTCGTCCCAAGATTCTGCTGATTTTTCTGGAGGTATTACTGAGAAAGGGAATGCACGCTAGTGATTTGTTCTCTTCTTTTTCTTTCTGCGTTTATGTTCGTATAGCTTGTCTGAATGTACACCTTATCTGCTTGTTGCTGTACCCGTTCCTTCGGATGTTACCTCCAGGTGTTTCAGCTCATTTGGAAGGCTGTCTTGGTCGCAGCTGGATCGCGCTCCTTGAACAAGTGTGTGTAGAACTCCTTCACACTAAAAGCTATGTTCACAATTGGATAGTAATACAGATGAAAGAATGTCGGCTTTCTGGACAAGCTGTATCCCAACTTGCCACTAGGTTTGCGATACAAGAAACTGGGGGGGGGGGGGGGGCGCCGCCATACTGTTCTACCTCCGTGGTAAACTCCTATGCTTCGAAGAAGCAAAGTGACTTGAAATTCATCTAAACTGTCCATGTGACCAAACGTAGAAAGTGTGAGCCACTTAACGGTAGAAACAGGTTGGTTTTAGTTGGGCTTGCTCCAGGGTCCTAACCTCAAAATCGTCCATGATCAAATTCGCCACAGCTACTGTGCGACTCAGCTCCGACACAAACAAGGAAGGAGAGAAGCTGCGATGACCGATAGCTCGAATCCAAAATGATCTGTATATTAAACCTGAAGAATAATATAACATTTTATTTCTAAAAGGAAAATGAGCATAACTTCTCTTTATGGAGTGGCTGCTTGCACCTCCTACTTGCAAATACTTTAGTCACCGGCGCCGGAGTGGCCGAGCGGTTCTGGGCGCTTCAGTCCGGAACCGCGCGACCGCTATGGTCGCAGGTTCGAATCCTGCCTCGGGCATGGATGTGTGTGCTGTCCTTCTGTTAGTTAGGTTTAAGTAGTTCTGAGTTCTAGGGGACTGATGTTAAGTCCCACTGTTATTAATCGCAGAACGCAGGCTCAGTTCGTCTTTCTAATACTCAGTACTCTCGAAGTCTGCGACCGACTGGACCGACCTGCGATGGGGGGCTGATTAAATCAGCTTTGACAGGGGACGCCGAACTCATGTCTTCCTGCAGGTGTGGCGCTGCCCGCTCTTTCCGTTGGCGAAAGGGTCAGCGACGTCTTGATGCCGTTTCGCGGCGCTGCGCTAGTCGGTATGCAGTCGATGTTTTAGGATCACACAGTCTGATCACATCATTCCCACGTAGCACTTTATACAGGGTGGTCCGTTGATTTTGAGCGGGCCAAATATCTCACGAAATAAGCGTCAAACGAAAAAGCTACAAAGAACGAAACTCGTCTAGCTTGAATGGGGAATCCAGATGGCGATATGGTTGACTCCGCTAGATGTCGCTGCAATAGGTAAACGGATATCAACTGCGTTTTTTTAAAATAGGAACCCCATTTTTTCTTACATATTCGTGTAGCACGTAAAGAAATATGAATGTTTTAGTTGGACCACTTTTTTCGCTTTGTGATACATTGCGCTGTAATAGTCACAAACATAAGGTTCACAATTTTAGACGAACAGTTGGTAACAGGTAGGTTTTTGAAATTAAAATACAGAACGTAGGTACGTTTGAACATTTTATTTCGGTTGTTACAATGTGATACATGCACCTTTGTAAACTTATCATTTCTGAGAACGCAAGCTGTTACAGCGTGATTTCCTGTAAATACAACATTAATGCAATAAATGCTCTAAATGATGTCCGTTAACCTCGATGCATTTGGCAATACGTGTAACGACATTCCTCTCAACAGCGAGTAGTTCGCCTTCCGTAATGTTCGCACATGCACTAACAATGCGCTGACGCATGTTGTCAGGCGTTGTCGGTGGATCACGATAGCAAATATACTTCAACTTTCCCCATAGAAAGAAATCCGGGGACATCAGATCCGGTGAACGTGCAGGCCATGGTATGGTGCTTCGAAGACCAATCCACCTGTCATGAAATATGCTACTCCATACCGCTTCAACCGCAGGCGAGCTATGTGCCGGACATCCATCATGTTGGAAGTACATCGCCATTCTGTCATGCAATGAAACATCTTGTAGTAACATCGAGAGAACATTACGTAGGAAATCAGCATACATTGCACTATTTAGATTGCAATCGATAAAATGGGGGCCAATTATCCTTCCTCCCATAGTGCCGCACCATACATTAACCCGCCAAGGTCGCTGATGTTCCACTTGTCGCAACCATCGTGGATTTTCCGTTGCCCAATGGTGCATATTACGCCGGTTTACGTTGCCACTGTTGGTGAATGACGCTTCATCGCTAAATAGAACGCGTTCAAAAAATCTGTCATCGTCCCGTAATTTCTCTTGTGCACAGTGGCAGAACTGTACACGACGTTCAAAGTCGTCCACATGCAATTCCTGACGCATAGAAATATGGTACGGGTGCAATCGATGTTGATGTAGCATTCTCAACACCGACGTTTTTGAGATTCCCGATTCTCGCGCAATTTGTCTGCTGCTGATGTGCGGATTAGCCGCGACAGCAGCTAAAACACCTACTTGGGTATCATTATTTGTTGCAGGTTGTGGTTGACGTTTCACATGTGGATGAACACTTCCTGTTTCCTTAAATAACGTAACTATCCGGGGAACGGTCCGGACACTTGGATGATGTCGTCCAGGATACCGAACAGCATACATAGCACACGCCCGTTGAGCATTTTGATCACAATAGCCATACATCAACACGATATCGACCTTTTCCACAGTTGATGAACGGTCCATTTTAACACGGGTAATGTATCACGAAGCAAATACCGTCCGCACTGGCGGAATGTAACGTGATACCACGTACTTATACGTTTGTGACTATTACAGCGCCATCTATCACAAAGCGAAAAAAGTGGTCCAACTAAAACATTCATATTTCTTTACGTACTACACGAATATATAATAAAAATGCGGGTACCTATTTTAAAAAAAACGCAGTTGATATCCGTTTGACCTATGGCAGCGCCATCCAGCGCGCCAACCATAGCGCCATCTGCTTTCCCCTTTAAAGCTAGACGAGTTTCGTTCTTTGTAGCTTTTTCGTTTGACGCTTATTCCGTGAGATATTTGGTCCGGTTACTATCAATGGACTGTCCTGTATAGCTTTCGTTGTGTACATAAACAAAAATATGAATGTTTTCAATGATCACAAATTAATTCTTCAGGTCGTATTTACTTCAATTTTTATCGACTGACATAAGCAGTGATAGAAGGTAACAATACGAACAAATTATGAATTGCCAACAGTGACGTATTATATACAATAAAAACATAATTTACGTAACCCACGTTAAGAGAGCCATTTTGTTGCCACGAACTAAAGTAGTCCCTCTTTTAGCTTCCGTTATCAGACAGGGCCACAAGCTGCCTAGAAAATCCTATGTACGGGCTATCTGAGATACACTAATTTAATTAGATCGTCTCAATGATCGCGTGCGATGCGTTTTCGGTGGAAAATTATGATGCTTTCGTTAGTTGCGGAAGAATTTTCTGCATGGGAAGCTACACTTTTCATTACGGCAAACAGAAA
Organism: Schistocerca serialis cubense; assembly: GCF_023864345.2. Classification (NCBI taxonomy): domain Eukaryota; kingdom Metazoa; phylum Arthropoda; class Insecta; order Orthoptera; family Acrididae; genus Schistocerca; species Schistocerca serialis. The sequence continues at coordinate 588,308,732 of NC_064644.1, forward strand.
ATAATGTGGACTGTCAGCTTGTCCCCAACAGCGGGAAATTCGAACTTTCCACTTGGTGAAGTCAAATACTCACAACTACTAACTGTCCTTCACTATTCCGTAAATGAGTGGCCGAGCGATTCTAGGCGCTACACTCTGGAACCGCGCGACCGCTACGGTAGCAGGTTCGAATCCTGCCTCGGGCATGGATGTGTGTAATGTCCTTAGGTTAGTTAGGTTTAAGTAGTTCTAAGTTCTAGGGGACTGATAACCACAGCAGTTAAGTCCCATAGTCCTCAGAGCCATTTGGACCATTTTTTATTCCATAAATTTCCAGCTTGAATAACGCTCTAAACGTCGGTTTAACTAGTAAATATTCTTGACATGTATTTTTTATCATTTAAAGGCAATAATTAAGTAATTCAGCAGAAATCATGTTGCACTGTTGGGTGTAATTTCTGATTTTACATGTTTTGTTTCTCTTGGGTAAGCCAGCTAAGCCAGGCCACCGCAAATACATCCGGATTGAGTAAATATATCGGGGTGCTTTTCGCTAAGTTATAATGGACGATATGCTGATATGCCAAATTTCCTACGCTCGCAAGTAACTTTTATCATTTATAGTCGCCGAATTAGGACACAAACCTTGTTTTTTCTAATGAAATTATATACCTTTTTCAGTGGAATTTGAAAGAAGCTGCTAAGAGAACTTTATCGACAAGCACGTATGGGACTTGATGAAATACTATCAAGATAACTGCGCTGGAAATCACTGACTCGCCGTCAGCAGAAGAGGTTCCACAGACCTCTGTCCTATTATAGGCAAATGTAAGCGAAAATGTAACTCAGGTATGGTTCTTTGTTTACCTGTGCCCTTCGATGCCCACCAGTCTCTGTTCTGCTGTTGCAGCAGTCAGCTATCTTGCTCGCAAAACTATTGAGACAGTTAAAAAAGTGAATATCGCTTACAGCGGATGTTGGCGAACTGTAAGGCAGTGGTGCGGTGCGGCTGCAAGCTGGGGGGTGGCCGGATCGTGCCACGCACTCACCATCTGTCTTTGCAGTAGTTATAAAAAGAGGTTCTAGAAATTGCAACTGTGCTGAAAAAAATACGCTAGAGGAAAATAAGAACAACTGATGAAAGAAATGAAACAAACATTATGTCAGCAGTAGCGCATGATGCAAATGTCACTAAGAGGCATCTAGGAACCACGAGAGGGATGAACGAAACAAGTGTTCTGCAAACACACATTCCATTCCATTTCATCCTCTTCACATTTCTCTGCATCTACAGCTTCAGGGCAATGACTCAGAAAATTGGATGATGGTCTCCGAATTTTATCAATAAAAGTGCAAAATGATGCAACATATCTGAACCGTATTAATTTACTTTCAAAATCTTTTCTTAAAGAATTTACGTTATTTACTAGCGATTCATCAAGAACATAACACACTATGTGAGCGTGGAAGTAGTTGCCAAGGAGCAACTGATGGAAACAAATTAAATTTCATCCAATGGAGATTTTATTCACAAAAGCCTTTTCAAAAACAGATTTAAAATTTATATGCAGATAAACACCCTCGAAATATCAAGTTTCAATTTAACAAATGTGAATGTTATTCGTAAATGCTTTTTCAAAACAGTTTTAAAATTAGAAACAGAAAGTCACCCTCGAAATATCAAGTTACAATTATTCAGAGGCAGAATAAAAAATTTTATTTATTACAGTAGGAGCCTTCGGGCTGAGAAGTATCCGCTCCCTTTCAGCAGGGCCGTAGTCACGACCGCTCACAACGACCTCTGAAAAACTACACTGGTGCAAATCTGCAACACATCAGATTACTCTAAACTAAAATTTTTAACGACTCACACAAACACATTAACTATGCACCCCGTAAGAGGGATGGAAATGATACAAACACTCACACTAAGAAGTTATTTTGCACCAAAAGTGCAATTTGTTTTTAAAAGGGCTCTTACGGTGGAAGGGTGGCAACTTTATAAAAAATGACTATTTAAATGAAACCCATGAAATTCAAACTTACATAAAGTGTACAACATGCTGTACATTACCCATATACCGCCTCGCAAGATGATAGGCAACATAAATACATATTTCAGGAATTCGACCTTTACCTTAATTCTATAAATTCGTTAACACCGAATCCGACAAACATGACAGAGACAGCTATTAACGTATGGCAGATTGACAGGGGGGGGGGGGGGTTACAAACAACCCGAACAGCAGATTGCAATAAACCTCCCCAATTCCACAAGGGAAAAACGGACCACCCAATTCACAATAACCACCCTCCCGCGGGTGGACAAACGGAGCAGAATGGTGGGACGACCCCAAAACAAAGCGGCTGGTGACCTCACCAAGAAAACAAGTAGAATTTAAAAAGTAAATGAAACAACAGATCTCCAATCACTTTACTTCTCATAAACTGCGATTGCTGGCGAAGACCTGGCGCAGCATCCCCAACGCTCTCCCGAACCGTCCGCTGCCAGCCGCTTCAACGGACATAGGAAGGCGCGCCGATCTCCCGTCTCACGGCGTCGCAGCCCGCCCCGGCCAGCTCTATGTCGTGGTTTCGCTCCTGTTGCTCTCTTGTGAACCGCGAAGCCACTACCCCTTTCTATACGGTGCTGCCCACTGGACTCACGTGGGGACCTCACATGCACCGACGCTCAAGGCGGACAAGTCATCTCGTGCCTCAGTGCGCGAGCAACCAACCGACCAATCCAACCGCCAATGACCGTTGCCCGAGCAACTCTAGCAGACTGGCGGCCTAAGCGCAGACTCAGCTGCAGGAACTCAACCACGACCGGGCGACCACTCGCTGGGTTCTCTTACTGGCGGAGTGGCAAGACTCTCATTTTCTGTCTTTAAAGTTTGATCCAAACGACAGACATACTCGCACTCCGACGACAGACAGACACTGACTGCCTCACACTGAGTCGGCTGACCAACTGCCTCCAACTGCCTCCTTTACAGAGCTCACAGCGCCCTTTAACTGCACGTGAACAGGCAACCTTTCCCCTTTCCCACCAGAGGGAGACACCAAAGCTGCGATTGCCACAGCGGCGCCGCCGCCAGAAACGGAGGGCGACAGCGTAACACTACGTGCGGCGGCGCGCTCTTCAAAACAGCAATTTTTATCACGGCTCAATACCTATGCACAAGATTAAGGGAGCAGCATCGTTTACAAACCATGGGTAAGCCAACCTTCGCTATATGCACTAATCGTCACTCGAAAATCCACGCTGACTCAAAGATAGGATAGAAACAACGCTCTTGTTCTACCAAACTTTGGTGCGTGTTTTTCAAGATCCACGTCTCTGGTTCGCGTTTTAATGCTAGTAATCTAAATACGCTAAAATATTTCGAGTTCCTAAGATATGCTGCTACCGCATTTATTGGAGTGTGGTATCAAAATAACAAATGGCGCTTCGTTTCCGCACATGTAATGAGAGACTCTCTTAAGAAAAAATTTGGATAGCATAGGAACGCTCGTTCAGCAAACAGAAAATGATCAGCACAGTCACCAAACTTAATACTTCTATACTTTTATCTGTGGTTGAAGGTATGAGAAGAGGTATTTTAGGAAACACCGATGACTCCCGAAGGCATGAAATACCTTCCAACACGGGCCTGTGTTGCCGTTAACTCCAGATGAAACTTCAAGTACAATGCTGTTTCCCCAGAATCACATTATATTATGTAGCAATGCTCAAGGTCAACATTTTGAGCACTTGGTGTAATAGCCGTCAAAATAAACACTCACCGTATCTGAGTTACGTGTTTCCTCACCTGTGGTACAATAGGGCAGACATATGTGAAACCTCATCTCCTGACGCCAAGACGGTGGTTTGTCCCATATATACGAGGGTCACTCCAAAAGAAATGCAATTTTTTTAAAATCCATCTTTTATTATACATGTTTGGAAGTTTTACAGTGTGTAGATACATCCTTTAGGAACAATATTTTCATTTCTTCACATAATTTCCATCCCTCTCAACTGCCTTACGCCATCTTGGAACCAGCGCTTGTATACCCGCACGGTAAAATTCTGGACCAACCTGTTGGAGCCACTGTTTAGCAGCATGCACAAGGGAGTCATCGTCTGCAAACCTTGTTCCACGAAGTGCGCCTTTCAGTTTCCCAAAGAGATGATAGTAACATGGAGCCAGGTCAGGACTGTATGGCGGATTTTCAGTGTTGTCCATCCGAGTTTTGTGATCGCTTCCATGGTTTTTTGACTGAAACGTGGCCATGCATTGTCGTGCAACAGCAAAACACCCTACTGTTGCCGATATGGTCGAACACGACTCAGTCGAGCTTGAAGTTTCTTCAGTGTCGTCACATGTGCATCAGAATTTATGGTGGTTCCACTTGGCTTGATGTCCAGAAGCCAGAGACCTTCGGAATCGAAAAACACCGCAGCCACAATGTTTCCAGCAGAAGGTGTGGTTTTGTTTTTTCTTTTTTTTCTCTTGGGTGAATTTGCATGATGCCACTTCATTGATTGCCTCTTCGTCTCTGGTGAAAAATGATGGAGCCATGTTTCATCAAGCCAGAGAAATTCATTCCAAGAAATTCATCTCCACCATTCTGTTACAAAAGTTCGCTGCATACCGTTTTCCTTGTTTCTTTGTGAGCCACTGTCAACATCCTGGAAACCCACCTGGACAAACCTTTTTTAACGCCAACACTTTCAGTATTTTGCAAACACTTCCTTCCCCTATCCCAACGTAGCGTCACAATTCGTTCACTGTGATGCGTCTGTCAGCAGTCACCAATTCGTTAACTCTCTGCACATTGTCTGGAGTGTGTGCAGTACGGGGCCTGCCGCTGCGAGGACAATCCTCAATATTGCCGTGCCCGCTTTCATCACGTGACCCACTTGCCCACCGACTAACTGTACTGAGATCGACAACAGCATCTCCATGCACCTTATTCAACCTCTTGCGGATGTTTCCCACTGTCTCGTTTTCACAGTGTAGCAGGCATCTTGAAGACATGCTGTGACGGCGCCACTCACGGGAACAGGTTGAACTAAGTTTGAAAACAAGCGGGAAGGATGTATCTACACACTGTAAAACTTTCACACATGCAGAATGAAAACTGTATTTTTACAAAAATAGTGTGCATTTCTTTTGGAGTGACCCTGGTATTATGCTGTTAAAGTTCACTTAGAAGCTTCCTTCAAATGCCACAGAAAAAATAACTACTCGTGTAGTTTCATTGCGAAAAAAAAACAAAATCGGTACAGTAATTCGGTGACTGTAAACGATAAAAATTACTGGCAAACGTCAGGAAATCTTGCATAATGTCCGCTATAACTTGACGAAAACCTTACCTCTACGTATTTATTCATTCTGGATGTATTCGGGGTAGCCTGTCTTAGCTGCCTCATCCTGTATACGAAGAATGAGCCGCCCTAACATATTTTTTCTTGGAGCACACCTGATATTAGTTCTCTTCACTGGTAGCGTAACCACACTTTTTAGTGGCCAAGGGACGACTGCGCACTTAGAGAGAAAAAAACCTGTTGTTTTACAAACGATATTTCGTGGGGCTGGGGGAGGGAGGCGGGGGAGGGAATAAAAGAAGCGCTCGGAATGTGGGTCCAGCTTTTCAGGCCCCATATAACACGAAATAGAAATTCGTTTCCGGGAAAACCGTATCGTTCACCTGCCAGCATTCCAGTCACGTAAAGTATTCGCTCGTAAACGAACTTGCAGTAATGGCATACGAGGGCAAATGGAAAGAATTCAGAAAAAGTTCCGCGTTATGTGGCCAGAGCCACAAGTGCCGCGATTCTTCCCGCCTGATGTGAATACGTGCGGACGGACCACTACTGTAGGGGTGGAGAGCCATTTGTGAGAGCCATTTTTGGGTGGGAGGGGGGGGAGGGGCTGGGTGGTCACCACGTGACCACCACCGCACACTGCCGTCGGCGCAGCCTAATAGGCCACTCCCAGAGCTGAGCGCGGCTGCTACGTCGACTCTTTCCAACCAACTGCAGCAACTGCTGATACCCGTTTTAATTCTGAGGACGTCTGTAGGGGTCCAACAGGAGAGACAATGTGATTCGTCAGTGTGGTCTTACGGGAACCCCCTACCACAACTGCAGTAGCTGTGGCGCCAGTGACGGAATTAGAGAACCAATAGAGGCTATCCAACCCCTCCACGATCCTTTTATAAAACGTGAAAGGTGAACAGCAACACACAATAATTTAACTGCATTCCTCTTCGTCCCCCGGCGTCTATCTCCCCCCTCCCCCAACCACCCACCCCAACACGGAAAAAAACAAATATGGCAATTATAAAATCCGACCATTTCACACGGCACTCTGTCTGGCTTACATTCCTTTTTGAATTTTCATTTTCTTTATTTTTATCCAATTCATACAGTCTCTCAGTTAACATATTTGCTATTGTTGTCGTCACTATTAGTATTTTTTTATGTGTCTACTGGCCGACTACACTACTGGCCATTAAAATTTCTACACCACGAAGATAACATGCTACAGACGCGAAATTTAACCGAGGGGAAGAAGATGCTGTGATATGCAAACGATTAGCTTTTCAGAGCATTCACACAAGGTTGGCGCCGGTGGCGACACCTACAACGTGCTGACATGAGGAAAGTTTCCAACCGATTTCTCATACACAAACAGCAGTTGACCGGCGTTGCCTGGTGAAACGATGTTGTGATGCCTCGTGTAAGGAGGAGAAATGCGTACCATGACGTTTCCGACTTTGATAGAGGTCGGATTGTAGCCTATCGCGATTGCGGTTTATCGTATCGCGACATTGCTGCTAGCGTTGGTCGAGATCCAATGACTGTTAGCAGAATATGGAATCGGTGGGTTCAGGAGGGTAATACGAAACGCCGTGCTGGATCCCAACGGCCTCGTATCACTAGCAGTCGAGATGACAGGCATCTTAACCGCATGGCTGTAACGGATCGTGCAGCCACGTCTCGATCCCTGAGTCAACAGATGGAGACGTTTGCAACACAACAACCATCTGCAGGAACAGTTCAACGACGTTTGCAGCAGCATGAACTATCAAGTCGGAGACCGTGGCTGCGGTTACCCTTGACGCTGCATCACAGACGGAGCGCCTGCGGTGGTGTACTCAACGACGAACCTGGGTGCACGAATGGCAAAACGTCAGTTTTTCGGATGAATCCAGGTGGTGTTTACAGCATCATGATGGTCACATCGCGGTGAACGCACATTGGAAGCGTGTATTCGTCATCGCCATACTGGCGTATCATCTGGCGTGATGGTATGGGATGCCATTTGTTAGACGTGTCGGTCATCTCTTGTTCGCATTGACGGCACTTTGAACAGTGGACGTTACACTTCAGATGTGTTACGACCCGTGGCTCTACCCTTCATTCGATCCCTACGAAGCCCTACATTTCTGCAGGATAATGCCCGACCGCATATTGCAGGTCCTGTACGGGCCTTTCTGGATACAGAAAGTGTTTGACTGCTGCCCTGGCCAGCACATTCTCCAGGTTTCTCACCAATTGAAAAGGTCTGGTCAATGGTGGCCGAGCAACTGGCTCGTCACAATACGCCAGTCACTACTGTTTATCAACTGTAGTATCGTGTTGAAGCTGCATGGACAGCTGTACCTGTACACTCCATCCAAGCTCTGTTTGACTCAATGTCCAGGCGTACCAAGGCCGTTATTACGGCCAGAGGTGGTTGTTCTGGGTACTGATTTCTCAGGATCTATGCAACCAAATTGCGTGAAATTGTAATCACATGTCAGTTCTAGTATAACATATTTGTCCAATGAATACCCGTTTATCATCTGCCTGTCTTCTTGATTTAGCAATTTTAATGCCAGTAGTGTATTAATGTATTATGCAAGTTTAAAAAATGTTGAGAACATAACCTCTCTAAATAGACATAGGCAGTAGATCTAAAGGCCTCGATACATAAATAAATCTATGCCTTTTGCCTGTTACCTGTTACCTGTTTCCGTCGTGGCTGCACGTAAAACTAGAAGATAATTCATAAAGTAATGGATGGTTCTTTATACACTCAAATCGATTCAAGATGTTTTAAAAACAGAGAAACTGCTAGGGTTTAACATCTGGTCTACAACACTACGCTGTCATGGAAAACTTCACCGGAAGAGGCTTCGTGATCTGTTCATGACGAATTTAGTTTGTCTTAAACACGGTGCCCGGTAGAAATCAGAGTACTCAGAACTGGCTTCACATTGTTATCCTCTCCTCCACATACCTGAGTGCAAGTATACTTCCTGACAAAAAAAAAGTGGAGCACCCAGAAGGGGAACAGGAAACGAAATGGAACTCCATGGTTTGAGAGCTTATGCGATGTTATTTCAGTGATTACACAACAAACTCGAGTCACATTTACACACAACTTGCCAGTATGAGAACAATTATGAATATGACGTCGCAACCGCTCTAAGACGGAAGCATGCACAGATTCGTTTGGAAAGAGCGTCATAAGGCCACAATGTAATTTCCTGAGGCAAGCTGGCTCACAGGTCTTGTAATTGGTACTTCATATCGCGGATACTGGCATTGGGGCAGGACAAACATGAGGTACTTGCTGGCCACAGGAGTACCTCAATATCATGCGAACAGTTCATAGAAGTATATGTCATGTGGTGGACGGGCATTATCCTGTTGAAAAATGGCACCACAATACTGTCGCGTAAGAGATAAGCAGGATGTCGGTGACGTACGGTTGTTCTATCAGACTTCGGCCAACCACTGTCAGCTGGACCTGAAGTCACACTCGATCAGTTTCACACACCATGAAGCTAGCAGTAACAGAGCAGTGCCTCCCAAAAACAATGGAATAATTGGACCTCTTCCATGGAGCCACCATACTCTCCGACAAGTGTCAGAGTGGAGCAGAACCGCCGTTCATCGCTGAACGAACACAATGCGACGCCTTTTAGCAGCAGTCCATGCTTCTCAGTCACAACACCACTTCAAATGCTGCCGTTTGTGTTGTGTTAACTGCAGCCTACGCATGGGATGGTAATTCCCTACTCTGCTGCTGGTCTATGAGTAATGTTGCAGGGGGTACGTTACTTGTTGTGAGAAGGCAGGTGCAGACGTGACACTGCTGTGATGCGCGTGGTGCGCAATACGGCGACCCTACCTAGCGTAACACAGCTGCTCTTCTGCAAAACAGCGGGACCGCTTGCCAGGTAGCCGGCACATTCGCCGTCGAAGGTCATACAAGCAGCGCAGAACCGACATTCAGGGCCGAACAGAGTACGACGCTACCCCTCAGCAGTTCACTCGCCAAAGGGAGACCCACAGTGAGACCTCTTTCAGACTCGGTTAGTCGCTGATAAGACTGTCTCTCATGAGTACGCAGAATCTCTGTCCTTCACAGTGATCGCTGTTCACACCCACTGTATACCGTACCATGACTGGTATCAACACTAAACACGAATAACATTAAAAGCACATTGGTGGTCATTCTACTTGTAGCGGTGAATTGCAGCTCTAATCACATACGAGGTGTGGCTAGAAAAAAACCGGACTAGTACTGGTGAAACAATAAAACGAATGCAATAAGGCTGAAAGTCGCGTGGCCTGTCACGTGACTCTCGCTCCGCCTACTGCTCGAGTTTCATCTGCCTCCTGCACTCGGTCTGCCCGTGGCGTCTGTTTTAAGTAGTTGACGTTTTGTCTGTGCGTCGGAAAATGTTGAGTGTACAGAAAGAACAGCGTGTTAACATCAAATTTTGTTTCAAACTAGGAAAATCTGCAAGTGAAACGTTTGTAATGTTACAACAAGTGTACGGCGATGATTGTTTATCGCGAACACAAGTGTTTGAGTGGTTTAAACGATTTAAAGATGGCCGCGAAGACACCAGTGATGACACTCGCACTGGCAGACCATTGTCAGCAAAAACTGATGCAAACATTGAAAAAATCGGTAAACTTGTTCGACAAGATCGCCGTTTAACAATAAGAGCAGTGTCTGAGTTAACAGGAGTTGACAAGGAAAGTGTTAGGCAGATTCTTCATGAAAGTTTCAACATGAACAAAGTGTGTTCAAAAATGGTTCCAAAGTGTCTCACAATTGAACAGAAGGAACGACGAAGAATGATTTGTTCTGACATCCTGGAAAACATTGAAAGTGATCCCACCCTCTTACAAAATGTTATTACTTGCGATGAATCGTGGTTTTTTACTTACGATCCCGAAACTAAACGCCAATCGATGCATTGGAAAACTCCTGGTTCTCCACGACAAAAAAAAGCACGAATGTCAAAATCGAAATTCAAGGCAATGATGATTGTTTTTTTGACGTCAAAGGGATTGTGCACATTCATTGGGTACCAGAGGGACAAACAGTGAATCAGCATTACTACATTAGCGTCCTGGCTACCCTACGTGAGCGAGTACGGAGAAAACGGAACGATTTGTGGAGAAAAAAGTCATGGATCCTTCACCAAGACAATGCCCCAGCTCACAGTGCGTTGTCAGTGAAGACGTTTTTGGCAAAACACAACATTCCCATCTTAGATCATCCACCCTACTCACCTGATTTGGCCCCCTGTGACTTTTTTCTTTTCCCTAAAGTCAAGTCAGCTTTGAAAAGAACTAGATTTGAGACTGTTGAAGCAGTAAAAGAAAAAGCGACGGAAGTAATGTATGGACTTACCGAAAATGTTCTGCAGCATTGCTATGAACAGTGGAAAATTCGTACGGAGCGGTGTAGAGACCGAGGAGGAGAGTACATTGAAGGAGATAACATGAAATTGTAAATAATTGTAAATAAATGTTTTTTCCAGCATCAGTCCGGTTTTTTTCTAGCCGCACCTCTATACCTACCGCTAATGAGTACGTCCATGAAGTTACAATGACATCGACCGTGTTTGCTGGGCGCTTCACTTTTTTTTCAGGCAGTGTATTTTTGTGAGATTCAGTTCCTCCTGTTGAATAAATAAGCAGTTTATTTCTTGTATGCATATACACATATGCTGTGTCACGAACAAAAGATTTCCATATTTTTATGAGGGTAATTTCGTACAGTGAGTTTGTTGAACTGAAAATTGTGAGTCACATTTCTACACTAGCTCACTGCATTCTGAGTGACAGCATTGTGTGTGTGTAGAACGAAAGGCGGTCACTCTGATGGGAGTGCGTGTGAGGAGACTTACAGGTGGGGGGGGGGGGGGGGTGATGAAATTTGGTCATTTAAAACTTTAACGATTACTGCATGAAAAATATTGTTTTTCTAAAGGACTAGGAGGTGCAGAAAATTGCAAAGTTAGATAATTTTTTGTTGCTCGCCTAAGCATTAGCCCACTGTGGATGCGTTTGCGTTCCCACCAACTGCTTAGGGGTGCTTATGGGAGAAGTTAAGACAGAGACAAGGAGAATGGCTCGACTTACATAGTCGCATAGCCTCAATTTGCAGATCTTTGTTCTCAGTCTTTGTACAAATTGAACTACTTATGATAGTGAGTGCACACTATCATGTGAGGTCGTGCAAATTACGACTAAACTTTTGGGTGAATGATTCTCACGTTGGATATTTCTATGAATAGCAATTTTTTTTTAAAGTTAGGATAAAGTAGTTTATGAGAACTGATGAGAACAAATTTGTTTTAAGAATCATTTGTTTAAAAAAAATGAAAACATTTTCGTAAACAATGTTTAAAACCAGCACTAAAACAAGCAAATAAATGAAAAGTAATGGAAGTCAAATATTCATATTAATTAATATAGATGCGTAATGAAGAATTAATCTTTAAATCTATTTGTTATATGAAAAAAGAAAATGAACCAAGGAAACTTTTATACCACTTCAATTCTCTATTTTAAACAGGTATGAAGCGACAAAAATACAAGCCCAAAAGTTTCTGTTACAGGGACAGGATAGCTTCAGTTTATGCTATTTTTCTTAAAAGGAAATAAAGTTATGGGAGACTGGTGAAGTTTTTACATCAGCCACAAACCATATTCACTTTAAAAATTAGATTTAGTGTATACGAGATAAGATCTATTTCTGTGAATGGTGACCGATTAGCCACGAAAAAGAATTAGCAAGGCGCATTCCAGTGACCGCTGAACAACAACTTGAAGGAGTCGCATCCACAGACAATTTCTTGAATAGGCGTCACGGTGGGGGTTACTCGGCGTGTCTGTGCAGTAGCAAGCTGCAACGGTGCCGTCACAGACAACCACGCTGAAGCCCAGCAACCCGCCTCTGCCGTAACCTACCGGGCTGTCGTTGCGTTTTTGTGTGAATACAAAGTTATTTACGTGACTGGTAGTTCGTATCGGCGACTAACGATTAAATGCACAGTTATGCTACCGTTATCGGTATATTGAGACATTTTGAGAGTATTTTTTTACTCTTTTTAAGTAAAAGATAATGGTTTGCTGTGTGGTCTTGAGTTGTACTAAAACATGCAGACAATGGAAAAACATTAGGGATCAAGATTCATATATTTTATAAGAACAATGAAACGAAACAAAAATGGCTAAATAATTGTAAAGGTGCCGATTTGTTTTCAGTTGCTAATGCTTGATTGTGGTCAATACATTTTTTTGTGGCCGTTGTGTGAAAGGAATTTCAAAACTGATCTGGTGAATCTTTCTCTGAAACATAAACTGACGTCTCACGCTCTTCCAAGTCTATATAATCCATCCTCCAGATGCCGGTCATAGAACTGTGAGATAGTAATGAGCGTAACAAAGAGAGAAAAGACATTTTAATTATTTGTACCAAAGCTGCTGATTTTATTGGCTGACTAGTTTCGGGGTTTGCCCATTTCACGAGCCATCCATTACGGAGAACAAAATTTGTTATGAGCGGGTGTGTCGAAAGTGGAGAATAAGGCTATCAGTAATAAAATGGTACAGATGGTAACTTCCTATGTATCTTGTATTTCGGACACCATTCGTGTGGACGGTTATTTTTATGTCGTCACACTTTAGGTGTGGCTCGATCAGCGTTAAAACCTGTCACAGTTGTCGGTACACCTTACTACAGTATGCCAATGTTTGAGCACAATATACGAGGGTTGGAACTTTAACGGTAGCAACTATTTATTTACAGCTCGCACAAGATAGATACGTGTTTCAAAGTTCTACTGACCTTCAAAGTAGTCACCAGCATTGTGTATAACCCGTTGCCAGCGACGTGGAAGTTGTCGGACACTCTCAGCAGTGCCAGTTGTGTTGACAGTTCGAGCGGCGCCGTCTATTGCCCCACGAATTTGTAGCAGTTCTGAGGGGAATGCCATGAACTGTTTCCTTCAGTTTAGAAATCGAATTGAACTCACTAGGGCTCCTGTCAGGGGAGTGCAGTAGGTGGTATAGCACTTAGCAGCCCCATCAGTCAAACAAATCAGTACCAGCTTGGCACTGTCCTGCAAAATGGTGGTAAGGTCCTGCAGAAAGTGTCATCACTCCTGTCTCTATGCTGTTCATTTTTGGAACACAACCTACGATCAGCCTAGAGACAGAAGTGATGACACTTTCTGCAGGACCTGACCATCATTTTGCAGGACAATGCTCAAGCAAGTACAGTGCAAGCTGTTACTGATTTGTAAATTATAGATTGCAGCGATCAGTCGTCCTTTTTAAATTTTATTGTGCAGATCTAGATTTCGGCTAGAAGCTAGCCATTCTCAATACACTATTATTTTCGTTCAATGCATGTAATGCCTGTTGGTCGGGATTCATTCACAGTTCATTGAATTAATCTATGTGCAGTAACTAAATTTGCTGTGAACCATATCCATATTTCATGTCAGATAGGATTTTGTTTGAAAAGTAATATCAAACCTATGTCCAATTTACGATTCTACAGTGAATATTAATAGTAGCGTTATTGAGACCATTCAGTTTGACTAAGTCCTCAAGGTAATAGTGTGTTACGGTCGCAGGTTCGAATCCTGCCTCGGGCATGGATGTGTATGATGTCCTTAGGTTAGTTAGGTTTAAGTAGTTCTAAGTTCTAGGGGACTGATGACCTAAGATGTTAAGGCCCATAGTGCTCAGAGCCATTTGAACCATTTAATAGTGTGTTTTGTTATCTTTTATATTTATGCAAATAGTTTGATCTGATCTGTTAACTCCAACCTTAACGTGAACATACTGTATTCAGGTGCCAGAGTTCATTGCACTCGCGTGTGGCAAAGTTGTCTTTGTCCGTTAAAGTTACTCATACCTATTTTCTTGAACAAGAATGTCAATCATTCTCTTGCCTAATTAGGCTGGCGACCGTTTTCTTTATTCTTTGAACAGTGTAGCTAGGTAAAATATTGTTTGTTACTATTTAAATATTTACGTAATCCTGACTTTCACTTCCGATAAGCCACCTCCGTTAGGTACAACAAGGTCAACATAACAAAATTCGCATCAGAGAGTAACACTGCTCTGTTGCTTTCTACCATAATTGCTTTATTTCACGACCCGACTCCAACTTTAAGGTTATGGTATAACAGTAGCGGACAGTAGTGATATACGTGGCTTTTCCGTGACAGGACTATTTGTTCAGTTGGGGCACACTACGTAATAAGCCAAATTTGGTATTTGATTGTACAAGCTACGTAAATGCAGTTATGGCAGAGCACTGAAAGACGTGAGTCGAAAAAGGCCCCGGGAGTAGACAACATTCCATTAGAACTACTGACGGCCTTGGGAGAGCCAGTCCTGACAAAATTGTACCATCTGGTGAGCAAGATGTATGAGACACGCGAAATACCCTCAGACATCAAGAAGAATATAATAATTCCAATCCCAAAAAAAGCAACTGTTGACAGACATGAAAATTACCGAACTACCAGTTTAATAAGTCACAGCTGCAAAATACTAATTCTTTACAGACGAATGGAAAAACTGGTAGAAGCGGACCTCGGGGAAGATCAGTTTGGATTCCATAGAAATATTGGAACACGTGAGGCAATACTGACCTTACTACTTATCTTAGAAGAAAGATTAAGGAAAGGGAAACCTACCTTTCTAGCATTTGTAGACTTAGAGAAAGCTTTTGACAATGTTGACTGGAATACTCTCTTTCAAATTCTGAAGGTGGCAGGGGTAAAATGCAGGGAGCGAAAGGCTATTTACAATTTGTACAGAAACCAGATGGCAGTTATAAGAACCGAGGGACATGAAAGGGAAGCAGTGGTTGGGAAGGGAGTGAGACAAGGTTGTAGCCTATCCCCGATGTTATTCAATCTGTATACTGAGCAAACAGTGAAGGAAACAAAAGAAAAATTCGGAGCAGGTATTAAAATCCATGGAGAAGAAATAAAAACTTTGAGGTTTGCCGATGACATAGTCCTTTTCTGTCAGAGACAGCAAAGGACTTGGAAGAGCAGTTGAACGGAATGGACAGTGTCTTGAAAGGAGGATATAAGATGAACATCAACAAAAGCAAAACGAGGATAATGGAATGTAGTCGAATTAAGTCGGGTGATGCTGACGGAATTAGATTAGGAAATGAGACACTTAAAGTAGTAAAGGAGTTTTGCTATTTGGGGAGCAAAATAACTGATGATGGTCGAAGTAGAGAGGATATAAAATGTAGACTGGCAATGGCAAGGAAAGCATTTCTGAAGAAGAGAAATTTGTTAACATCGAGTGTAGATTTAAGTGTCAGGAAGTCGTTTCTGAGGGTATTTGTATGGAGTGTAGCCATGTATGGAGGTGAAACATGGACGATAAATAGTTTTGACAAGAAGAGAATAGAAGCTTTCGAAATGTGGTGCTACAGAAAAATGCTGAAGATTAGATGGGTAGATCATGTAACTAATGAGGAGGTATTGAATAAAATTGGGGAGAAGAGGAGTTTGTGGCACACTTTGACAAGAAGAAGGGACCGGTTGGTAGAACGTGTTCTGAGGCATCAGAGATCACAAATTTAGCATTGGAGGGCAGCGTGGAGGGTAAAAATCGTAGAGGGAGAGCAAGAGATGAATACACTAAGCAGATTCAGAAGGATGTAGGTTGCAGTAAGTACTGGGAGATGAAGAAGCTTGCAGAAGATAGAGTAGCATGGAGAGCTGCATCAAACCAGTCGCAGGACTAAAGACCACAACAAAAACAACAACAGTAGGAACTCACGCCATGTGCATGCCGGCATAATCTTGCTGAAATTTTAGCCCAGGATGGTTTGCCATGAAGGACAACAAAGCGGGGCGTAGAATATCGTCCACGCCCCGCCGTGCAGTAAAGGCCCCACATATGGCAACCAAAGGTGTTCTGCTGTGTAAAGAAATGGCGCGTCAGACCGTCACTCCTGGTTGTCGGGCCGTAAGGCGAGAGGCAGCCAGGTTCGTGCCCTACCACTGTCCGGCGTCCCGACACGTCCTCACTGGTTATCGGGACTCATCAATGAAGACAGTTCTCCCGTCAATCAGATTCCAGGCCGGAGACGCCCCAGACAGCAAGATAATGCCGGCCCGCTCACGGCGCAAGTTCCTACTGCTTGTTCTCGTGCTTGCCAAGATCTGCCTTGGCCAGCAAGACCACCAGATCTCTCCTCAATTGAGATCGTTTGTGGAATTTTGGACAGGATCCTGAACATGTATTCCGGAAACAGCGACCATGTGAGACCCAACTCGCTTTATTTGTTCATGAGACCCAGAAAATACTAAATACAGGCTCCCAGGTACATGCCATTTTCCTTGACGTCCGGAAGGCGTTCGATACAGTTCCGCACTGTCGCCTGATAAACAAAGTAAGAGCCTACGGAATATCAGACCAGCTGTGTGGCTGGATTGAAGAGTTTTTAGCAAACAGAACACAGCATGTTGTTCTCAATGGAGAGACGTCTACAGACGTTAAAGTAACCTCTGGCGTGCCACAGGGGAGTGTTATGGGACCATTGCTTTTCACAATATACAGGGTGATTCACCTAACGTTACCGCTGGATATATTTCGTAAACCACATCAAATACTGACGAATCGATTCCACAGACCGAACGTGAGGAGAGGGGCTAGTGTAATTGGTTAAGAAAAACCATAAAAAAATGCACGGAAATATGTTTTTTAACACAAACCTACGTTTTTTTAAATGGAACGCCGTAAGTTTTGTTAGCACATCTGAACAGAGATTGCAATTGTGTGCAGCAAATGATGGCCACCACATTGAACATCTATTGGCCTGACATGTCGGGACACACTCTATTCCACTCCGTAATTGAAAACGGAAATCACGTGTGTACGTGTACCTCACCCCTCATGGTCATGTACATATGCGTCAGTGAAAAAGACGAATAAAAAGGTGTTAGCATGTGGACGTAATGTGCTGTTCCAGTCTCTTCTGTACCTAAGGTCCATCACCGTTCCCTTTGGATCCCTACGTAATTCGGTGCTCTCCGATACACACGATCGAACAGCGGAGGAGTGGTACTCAAGCGTCAACTTTAGGTTACAATATCTCCGGATGTAATTAATATTGTACAATGCAAATAACGGCACTGGTTACGTATTTGTTTATATGTTCAGATGTGCTAACAAAACTAACGGGGTTCCATTTTAAAAAACGTAGGTTTGTGTTAAAAAACATACTTCCGTGCAATTTTTAATGGTTTGTATTAATCAATTACACTAGCCCCTCTCCTCACGTTCGGTCTGTGGAATCGATTCGTCAGTATTTAATGTGGTTTACGAAATATATCCAGCGGTAATGTTAGGTGACTCACCCTGTATATAAGTGACCTAGTAGATAGTGCCGGAAGTTCCATGCAGCTTTTCGCGGATGATGCTGTAGTATACAGAGAAGTTGCAGCATTTGGAAATTGCAGCGAAATGCAGGAAGAACTGCAGCGGATAGGCACTTGGTGCAGGGAGTGGCAACTGACCCTTAACATAGACACATGTAATGTATTGCGAATACATAGAAAGAAGGATCCTTTATTGTATGATTATATGATAACGGAACAAACACTGGTTGCAGTTACTTCTGTAAAATATCTGGGATTATGCGTGCGTTCGATTTGAAGTGGAATGATCATATAAAATTAATTTTTGGTAAGGCGGGTGTCAGGTTGAGATTCACTGGGAGACTCCTTAGAAAATTTTGTCCATCAAGAAAGGAGGTGGCTTACAAAACACTCGTTCGACCTATACTTGAGTATTGCTCATCATTGTGGGATCCGTTCCAGGTCGGGTTGACAGCGGAGACAGAGAAGATCCAAAGAAGAGCGGCGCGTTTCGTCACAGGGTTATTTGGTAAGTGTGACAGCGCTAGAGAAATGTTTAGCAAACTCAAGTGGCAGACTATGCAAGAGAGGCGCTCTGCATCGCAGTGTAGCTTGCTGTCCAGGTTTCGAGAGGGTGCGTTTCTGGATGAGGTATCGAATATATTGCTTCCCCCTACTTATAACTCCCGAGGAGATCACGAATGTAAAATTAGAGAGATTCGAGCGCGCACGGAGGCTTTCCGGCAGTCGTTCTTCCCGCGAACCATACGCGACTGGAACAGGAAAGGGAGGTAATGACAGTGGCGCGTCAAGTGCCCTCCGCCACACACCGTTTGGTGGCTTGCGGAGAATGAATGTGGATGTAGATGTAGAAATCAGGTATCGATTTTGACGTTCTAATGCGTCAGTTGGACAGAATTTCGCACCATATCCCTCAGGAAGGCCTCCAACAACTCTGTCACTCAATTACAATCCGAATAACAGCTTGCAAAAGGCCGGAGGTGGATCAACGTGTTATTGTCATACTCAATTTGTGAAGCTCTTTCTCTTGAATAAATCATCCATTTTTTGACACTGCAATGTTGTTTGGTCTGTATGTGGAGATCTCATCTACTGATTTCCGTACCATCCCGGTAGCTACTTTTTGGAATGTAGTTCTTTTTTTTTGTATTAGAGTGTTTAAACTATAGAGAGTGAAAGGAGACAGTTAGGATTTGAATTCCACCATTCAGAATTCGACAAGGAGGCTTATTTGTAGCCCATTTCCCCTTGTTTCGTGAAGACTAAGTTTACTTATTTCAACACCTTTCTTACCGTGATCAGGTGATTAAAACAATGACACAGAAGGTGGAAGAAGCTAGGTTTAAATCGCAATTTGTCCATGCAGATTTCAGTTTAGGTAGTTAAATTGCATCATACAAATACCAGGATTGTTATTCAACAAAACTACGGGCGACCCATTGCCATGAGCCAGCACCTCATCTAGACAGATCTGTCACTGGACACAGAATTCATTTCTCTTCCTGAATTTCGTATCTAGAGATGGATCCCAAATGTTAATATTCTTGTGTGAGACAATCTCTAGTATCTTTTTCAACGTTCTTTCTCTTATAAAAGAATCCTGCGTAATGCAATAAAAATTACATTATCGCTAGTGTGGTGTTTAAAATATATCGGGTACGCTACTGTTTAATAAGTTATGACGAAATAGTTTTTTTATGTAACTTCGCCGATATAAAGTTCTGGAAATTAGCTTACCCCGTTTTGTGCTTCAGCTTTGTTGGTCATGAAATAATAAGAGCTCGCTGCAAACTTAACGACGCTTCCCTGGAGGAAACTTCCTTCTTTTCTAGCGAAACTTCTTTCGTGAGATGGAGGTATGGAACTTTTTCTTTAGTCGTAGGAGAATGCTCTCATAACGAATGTTCTCCTTTGAGAGTATACTACAGGAGCTGTGGTTAAAATCTGCAGAATTTAACCTCGTATAATGCGGTGAATTCTCCTTTATGCTGATAGATCTGAATGGTGATGGATGGCTGTATGGCGGTCGTATAATACGGTGAATTCTCCTTTATGCTGATAGATTTGGATGGTGATGGATGGCTGTATGGCGATCGCCAAACGGCAATAAAAGAAAAAATAATTCGATGATACTACATTTATACTAATGGATGCAGAGAATTTGTCATTGTCTTCGAATAATATGTACGGTAAGTACTTCGTTTGTCGAATTTAAATGACCTAGGTTTAAAGTCTTGTATTACGATTGTACTTATATGACGTGTGTTAAAAAAATTCACGATAATTTTTATTTCTTGGAAATAATTTTATTTATTCACCTATCCTCTTCAAAATAATCGCCATTAGAAATTGTAGGCACTTATTCCAGCGCATTGCCAATTCCGGACATTTCTGGAACTCGATCTTTGAGAAAGCTCTTAGATCTCTCAACGATGCATTTTTAATCTTACCTGTGAGCGTAAAATAACGGCCTTCAAAATTTTCTTTATTCTTTTTGCGCCAAATATTCACGAACAGGCAATAAAGTGTGAGCATGTCCATCACTCTGATGGAAAAACCATGAATTATGTAGCCGCAAATCTGGGCGTTTTTTTTCCGGACTGCGTCACATAGACATCGTTGAACTTGTAAGTAGTACTTCTTATCGATCTTTCGACCTGGCGGCAAGAACTCAACGGTCCACTGTGCCGTCGCGTAGTGAGTATGACCTGCGCACTTCATCGCACCCTTCCAACTGTTTTGGCGATGCAGAATGCTTCCACTGGGACGAGTGAGCGTGGTTTCGACGTCATATCCATAAATCCATATTTCATCATTTGTTATTGCAGGTTTCAGTAATTGTGCTTCGTTGTTGACTTCATCAGCACTCCTGAGAAATAATCATCTCTTTTTTTTCGAATCTCAACAGTTTTGGAACAAGATTTGACTGCCACATATTACATACCCAACATTCAGAAACATTTCATGACTTTAGCCAGTAGATCATCAGCGACTTGTCAGATTGCGATTCAGCGATCGTTCATAATAAATACTTTCAATTTTTCTGCAATCTCATGGGCTGATGAAATGCTGGGGATTCCAGGCTGCCCGTCATCTTCAACGCCTTCATGTCCTCCCTCCAAACGCTTCTAACACTCGTAAAACGTTTTTGCTCACGAAAAAATAACATCTAAAATTTTAAAAGCTTTGTTATCTTAAGCTCATTGTCATAGCATAATTTAATAGAAATTCTCTGATCCTGGCTTCCCACTGGTAACCCCATCTATATATGACCGGACGAACTGTGAAACGCAGTGGTAATAAATTATATACACAAAACTTCCTCATGAAACAGTCCATGTGTTAGTGAAACCACACCAAAATACCTATAGTACTTCCTGAAATCAGCCTGCAAATATAGACAGAAAAACGGTGCAAGGGTGGGGGTTAATTTGTAATATGTATAGAAAAGTAATTGCCCATAACACCAAAAACTACACTCATGCTCATAAATTCAGGATAATTGCAGGACGTGGTGCCACCCAACGTGGCTGAGCCGTGCTAAAAATTGCTGTTTTCAAGAGCGCCCAGCGGCGCTTAGTGTGAAGAAGGAGTCGCCCTCCGTGTCTGGCGATGGCGCCGCTGTGGCAATCACTGCTGGGAAAGGGGAAAGGTTGCCTGTTCCGGCGCTTCTTCGTGACGTCACGTCAGCTAGGCACGGCGAACGCCAGGTCTGTTGCAGGCATACTCATAATGTTGCGTTTCTCCCTCTGACACAGGAAAATGTGAAACTATTGGCGGTAGTTGGCCAACGCACATTGTTCTGAGAGACTTCTGCAATCAATTAATCGTGCAGTTCATTACACTTCTTAACAAATAGTGTACTCCTGAACTTCAATTTCCACCTGTTTTAAGGATTGACATACAAAAACAACTTCATGGTCCAAGCAGCAACAGAATTCGTGCTTTTTTACCTTATTTGTAAATCTGTGGAAGTTACGTTTGGACTGGGTTGCTTTTACAAGAAACTGTGAACATATTTGTAAGGTGTCAGGCAAATCCAACACCATCCATGAAAACCCTGACATGATAAGCAAATCCAGTAGTATGTCACATAGCTCCGAATTAATCGTGACATTAAATTAACCACAGTAATACGAGTAACCACTGACTAACACAAGAATGCCTAAATGCATGTCATACAACTGACTAACACAAGAATGCCTAAATGCATGTCATACCTCCCCACGGTGAGACAGACGCAGTTCCGAGGGGAGAAACGAGAACAGAAGCCGAGAGCAGAACCGTGTTAAGCTAGAAGGCCCTACGATAAGAGACGGACACCGACGTCGACAGCTAACCACCAGGACCACCCCACAGCCCATGTTAAAAGCTAGAGCCCTCCAGAAGAACAGTATATATCTTACGATAACACCAAAAGGGCCACACCAGCTGCAAGTTTTAGCGTGTGACTTTTTCGCGTCTCTGTTACGTTGCAAACTTTAAAAACGTTGCCCCACCACGAAAATTATAACGTTTCTCATTGGATAGACAGAATTTTTGTAGGTGAAGGTTAACATTGAGACCATGATTAGTCAGATGAAAACACAGCCAGATAGTTTGTTTTTTTTAAACCAACTTCGGTAAATTGTAGTAAGAAGTTAGGAAGGAGTTGCTTCGGAGACGGCGAGCTGTATGGAGCTGCGCCGGCCGCCGTCCCCTGACGAACACCAACAAGATAGTGAACGCATGCGATGCCGCATTTTTGAGCGCATAAGGCTTCACTCAGAACTGCAGAAGTCTCATCTCTTACACCCCCTTTTTGCGTAATACTAGTGTCGATCGTCAATTAAAGCTCATGGTATTCACATTTGCTACGTAAGTTAAAATCTGAAACGCTATGATTTTTCTGTTATATAATTATTGAGAAACATCAGCCACTGTAATTTACGACAAGTTAGATAAGTAATTAAAGATAATTGAGTGTCACTGTAGACCATTTTGATTGTTTTCTCCTTTGTGAAACTTAACTTAAACCTAGATTATAGATGTGATATGGCATAGGTCATCCTTCGATCCATTGTAGAACTTGGAAACCCATTCAGGGAATATTCGTTCACATTTTTTGTTGAACGCAGTTGGTTTTTATCATTCTGTATTAAAACATTTCCTTTTATCAATAGTGCAATTTATAAACAATGTTTTGTGAGTAGAATAAAATTTCCAATGGTAAACTTAACTGCTTTTTCGACGTTATTTTGCCTCCTAACTAAAAATAGGAAAGCCTTGAACCCCTTCCACTAAATTTAGTTAGCATTAAGATTCCTTTACAGGGACTGCAGTGGAGCTGACGCTGAAATCATTATTGGGTTATATCATCGCTAGTCTCACTGAACTCTTCTGAACTCTACATGTCATGTGTGGTCTGGCGTCTCCTCACCAGCAACAGGTCCCAGGTTCAAACTAGTCAATTCCCTAAAAAACACGCTCAGATCGTCGTTGCGCGAAAGTGGTAGGGAGACACGACATAGAACAACAGACACCACGCAGAATGTTAGATACTGGTGCTCTTCTTTAGTTAGCTTGGTTGACTAGGGGGTGAGGAGCACTGAATGTTAATGAAATATCTTGCGATTGTATACTTTGTGGGAGGGGGTGGGAGACAGAAGAAGAGGCAAAAGAGAGATACTTGTTTTATCAAATAAAATTTTTTTATCTTATAAAGTTCCTCCTTTCAGTTGCAAGAGGGGAATATTTATCTTTTCTAATGTGCAAATTTAAAAAAGTTTAAGCTGAGTAGTATTTTCGATGTATAAAGCTATTTTGTTTCCTGTTTAGAAGTCCTTTCGTTGAAAACGATTGTAATCTAATGAATGGCATCAGTTGGACATTTACACATATAAATTAGTTCACATTTCCAGTGACGACGTCAAACGAAAATAAATAAATAAATAAAAGAAACGAGTTCATTGTAAGGGGGTTGGGGTAAGTTTCGGCAGCAAAATGGATCAAGTAAATTTAGTTACTTGAATGTAAAATTTCCTAAGCTTGCAATGGGGTAAAGCATCTTCTCATATTGATCTACGTTTGTTTCGACAGGATTCAGTAATACAGAACTATGATCTTCATTTGTAGCTTTACGATAGTAAGAAAATCTTTCATCTAATAAAACTGCAGAATCCAAAACAATACCAAACATTTTGTCCAAAAATAATAAATTTATAGTGATAAGCACGCAAAGGCGTTTCTGTCTACAACAGACCTGGCATTCGCCGTGCCTAGCTGACGTGACGTCACCAACAAGCGCCGAGACCTTCCTTTGAGTCGGTGTTGGTCTGGGTCAGTCTTTCGTCCCCAGCTTGCTAGTCCGCATTTGTTAGGTAGTTAGTGTCTGTCTGTCGGTCGGAGTGCTAATATATCTGTCGTTCGGATCAACTCCACCAGTAAGAGAACTCGGCGAGTGGTCGTCCGGTCGGGGCTTAGTTCCTGCATCTGAGTCTGCGCGTTAGGCCGCCAGTCTGCTCGAGTTTGCTCAGGCAATGGTCTTTGGCGGTTGGATCGATCGCTTGGTCGGTCGCGCACTGAGGCACAAGGTGACTTGTCCGTCTTGAGCGTCGGCGCATGTGAGGTCGCCACTTGCGTCCAGTGGGCCGCAGCGTATAGCGAGGGGTAGTGACTTCGCGGTCGACACGAGAGCAACAGGAGTCAACCCACGACATCAGTCTGGCCGGTGCGAGCTGCGACGCCGTGAGAAGGGAGATCGGCGCGCCTTCCTGCTTCCGTTGAAAGGGCTGGCAGCGGACGGTTCGGGAGAGCGATTTTCGGGTGCTGCGCCAGGTCTTCTCGAGAAATCGCAGTTTATTAGAAGTTAAGCGATTGGTGATATGTTGTTTGATTTACTCTTGTTAAATTCCACTTGTTTTCTTGGTAAGGTCACCACCCGTTTTACTTTGGGGTCGCTCCACCATTCTTCTCCGTTTGCCCACCCCCGGGAAGTTGGTTGTTTATAAACTGGGTGGTCCGCTTTTCTCTTGTGGAGTAGGGGCGGGTCAGTTCAACCTGCGGTTCGGGTTGTTCGGTAATCTCCCTATCAATCCACCATACGTTAGTAGCTGCCTCTGTCATGTTTGTCGGATTTGGTGTGTTAACGAATTGATTGCTTGGAGTGTAACGGCCTCATACCTGAAATATGTTTTGATCTTTGGAGACTTTGATATTATTGCCTATGATCTTGAGAGGCGGTATCTGTGTACTGTAGAGCATCTTAACTATTTATAGCCAACCTTGTAGAATTTTATATAAGATTGCATTTCATGGGATTTTATTTAAATGATGATTTTAGTATATAAAGTTGCCACCCTTTACCTATACTAAAATCATCATTTAAATAAAAGCCCATGAAATGCAATATTATATAAAATCCTACAAGGTTGGCCATAAATAGTTAAGATGCTCTACAGTACACAGATACCGCCTCTCAAGATCATAGGTAATGATATCAAAGTTTGTAAAGATCAAAACATGTTCAGGTATTAGGCCGTTACACTCCAAGCAATCAATTCGTTAACACACCAAATCCGACAAACATGACAGAGGCAGCTACTAACGTACGGTAGATTGATAGGGAGATTACCGAACAACCCGAACCGCAGGTTGCTCTAACCTGCCCCTACTCCACAAGGGAAAAACGGACCACCAAATTTATAAACAACCACCTTCCTGTGGGTGGGCAAACGGAGAAGAATGGTGGGACGACCCCAAAGCAAAATGGCTGTGACCTCACCAAGAAAACAAGTAGAACAAGAGTAATTCAAACAACATATCACCAATCACTTAACTTCTAATAAACTGCGATTTCTCGAGAAGACCTGGCGCAGCACCCGAAAATCGCTCTCCCGAACCGTCCGCTGCCAGCCGCGTCAACGGACGCAGGAAGGCGCGCCGATCTCCCGTCTCCCGGCGTCGCAGCTCGCACCGGCCAGACTGATGTCGTGGGTTGACTCCTGTTGCTCTCGTGTCGACCGCGAAGTCACTACCCCTCGCTATACGCTGCGGCCCACTGGACGCAAGTGGCGACCTCACATGCGCCGACGCTCAAGACGGACAAGTCACCTTGTGCCTCAGTGCGCGACCGACCAAGCGATCGATCCAATCGCCAAAGACCATTGCCTGAGCAAACTCGAGCAGACTGGTGGCCTAACGCGCAGACTCAGATGCAGGAACTCAGCCCCGACCGGGCGACCACTCGCTGAGTGGCACTACACGAAACTGGCGCTAATAGCATAGGCACATTGGGAACACACACGACACAGATATGTAGGTCCACGGTATTTGTGATAAGTTGAGAAAACCGTCCCGAAACACATGTGCTACAAAATGCCGATTTTCCTGCGCATGTATCCCGACATCAGTATGGGATATGATCACCATTCACAGGTACACAGGCCGCACAACGGGTTGGCATACTCTGGATCAGGTTGTCGAGCAGCTGCTGGGGTATAGCCTCCCATTCTTGCACCAGTGCCTGTCAGAGGTCCTGAAGTGTCGTAGGGCTTTGAAGACGTGTGGCGATACGTCGACCGAGAGCATTCCAGACATGCTCGATGAGATTTAGGTCTGGCGAACAGGCAAGCCACTCCACTCGCCTGATATCTTCTGTTTCAATCTGTTTCAAGGTACTCCTCGACGATGGTAGCTTGGTGGAGCCGTGCTTTATCATCCATCAGGAGGAAGGTGGAACCGACTGCACCCCTGAAAAGACGGACATACTGTTGCAAAATGACGTCCCTATACACCTGACCTGTTACAGTTCCTTTGTCAAAGATACGCAGGGGTGTACGTGCACCAATTATAATCCCACCCCACACCATTAAACCACGACCTCCATCAGGTCCCTTTAAGGACATTAAGGGGTTGGTATTTGGTTCCTGGTTCACGCCAGATGAAAACAAGACGAGAATCACTGTTCAGACTATACCTGGACTTGTCCGTGAACATAATCTTGAACCACTGCTCCAATGACCATGTACTGTGTTCTTCACACCAGACTTTACAGGTTCTCCTGTGAGCAGCGGTCTGTGGAAAGCACCTTGCAGGTTTTCGGGCGAATAAACCATGTCTGCTCAGTCGTCTGTACACTGTGTGTCTGGAGAACTGTTCCAGTGGCTACGGTAAGGTCCCGAACAAGGCTACCTGCAGTACTCCGTGGCCGTCTGCGGGCACTGATGGTCAGATATCGGTCTTGTTGTGGTGTTGTACACTGTGGACGTCCCGTATCGTAGCGCGTGGACACGTTTCCTGTCAGCTGGAATCGTTGCCATAATGTTGAGATCACACTTTGTGGCACACGGAGGGCCTGTGCTACAACCTGCTGTGTTTGACCAGCCTCCAGTCGCCGTAGTATTCTACCCCTCATAACATCATCAATACGTGTTCTTTGAGCCATCTTCAACACACAGTCACCATTAGCACGTCTGAAAATGCCTGCACACTTACTCGCTGCACCGTACCCTGACATGCACCAACACAGCTCTGCGTATGTGGACTGCTGCCAGCGCCACCGTGCGACGACCACAGGTCAAATGCACCACATGGTCATTCCTCGAAATGATTTAAACCCGCAAACCGCCCACCAGAGCCTTGTTTCACCATGTATCAGCATTGTTCTTAATTTATGATCATGAGTGTATGTAATCTTTTTGTCTGCTCACAATGTATCCGAATGGCTAACACACTACGGATAGTTTTATGACATGTTTATCAATACAATGAAAACGTCGCTCGAATCAAGTTATCCAACACTTGGAATTACATATTTCCTGTTACTTTTTGAACACATGGCGCATGTTGCGTTTAAAAAAGAGTGCTCGTGTGTTTCTGAAACTAGCGTGGAAGCAACATTTTGTGATAAATTTTACACTGAGGTGGGAAAAATCATGCGACAGAGATATGCAGTTATACAGATGGCAGTAGTTTTGCGTACACAGGGCATAAAAGGGCAGTACATTGGCGGCGCTGTCATTGTACTCAGGTGATTCACGTGAAAAGGTTTTCGACTTGAATATGGCAGCACGACGGGATTTGACTGTCTTGTCTAGTTGGCGCTAGACGAATGGAGCATTCTGTATCGGATATCGTTAGGGAATTCAGTATTCCGAGTCCACCGTCGTAAGAGTGTGCCGGGAATACCACATTTTAGGCATTGCCTCCCACTACGGACAACGCAGTGACCGATGGTTGTTAGTGCTAGCAGACTAGCAACACTACGTGAAATAACCACTGAAATGAATGTAGGACTTACGACGAAAGAATCCGTTAGCACAGCGATACAAAATTTGGCTTTAATGGGCTGTGGCAGCAGACGACCGACGCGAGTGCCTTTGCTAACAGCACGACATCGCCTGCAGCGCCCCCTTCTGGGAATGTGATCAGTTCTGTAGCACCCTAGACGATTGGAAAACCGTGTCCTGGTCAGATGAATAACGATTTCAGTTCGTAAGAGCCGATGGTAGGGTTCGTGTGTTGCGCAGACTCCACGAAGTCACGTGCCAAAGTTGTCAACAAGGCAATATGCAAGCCGGTCGTGGCTCTGTAATGATGTGTGCAGTGTTTATATGGAATGGGCTGTGTACTATGGATGTTCGGATACTTGCAGACCATTTGTAGCCACTCTCAAACAACGATGGGATTTTTATGGATGACGATGTCTCATGTTGTTTGCGACTGGTTTGAAGAGCTTTTTGGACAAATCGAGCGAATGGTTTGACACCCTGATCGCCCGAAATGAATCCTATCGAACATTTATGGGACATTAAAATGTTAGGTGGAAGTTGTGATGTAAGAATTGCAACCTACGCCAGCGTTAATGCTTAGATGTATATTCAATTATGCGTCATATAGGTAAGGAAAAATTTCGTTTTTGGCAAAGAAATGTTTTATTTGAGTGTGTCAAACATGTTTTGCACGTTCATGCTAGGCACCATTAGTTGCCAATAATGTAAAGAAAATTATTTAATTTTGCGTGTTCTAGGCCGGCCGCTGTGGCCGAGCGGTTCTAGGCGCTACATCCCGGAACCGCGTTGCTGCTACGGTTGCAGGTTCGAATCCTACCTCGGGCATGGATGTGTGTGATGTCTTTACGTCAGTTAGGTTTAAATAGTTTAAAGTCTAGAGGACTGATGACCTTAGATGTTAAGTCCCATAGTGCTCAGAGCACAGTTCATAGGAACACAGTAGATAGCGCATACTGTTGGATGCGTACCGATAGTGCTCGTGAATGAGACGGCACATACAGCTGGCAATAATCACTATTTGGACGATGTGGCCTATTCTACACCATATTTAAATCTATGTGACGATGCTATGCTGATTATATTTATATGTTTTGACGATGTCATTATGGCCGTATCACTTTAGGACATGGTGTAAAAAAGATCTGAGGATGGTCATTACAGACTGAAACCGGTCATCGTCTAAAGAATTCATATTGTGATCAGAGACTGGAATAAAAAAGCATTTTACAGTATCGGATCACTGTTTGTATAAGTGATTATGTCGCAGTTGGTGAATACAGTGAAATCTCTAATTTGAAGATTATGCAGTTGTCTCACCCCCCCCCCCCTCCCCCGCATACAGAACACTAGGTGGATGCCGCACTTTTTCGGGTAGTCACTGTAATTTCGCTGCATAACATTGATTCAGCTATTGTGTCGGTGTCTGTTACGGCGTAATGTCAGCGACGGCACACCAGTCAAGAACGACAGGGAAGAGAAGGCTATGAGAAGAAATCAGCCAATCACAAGCTGACTGACTGGTGATAGTCCACTTTTGATAGCAGCGTCAACGTTAGCCACTTCATTAGGAATTTCTCGTACATAGCATAGACTTGTTTGTATATTCTGAAAAGAAGTCTGATTTTTTTGTATGTCGCCCTTTGCTTGCAACACATCTACCAAAGTTAATACGAGTTGTTTGATTGTTTGTCTAGCGAACCGAAGATGCAGTACTTCTAGACACAACAACTTTGGCGACGAGGTGACAACATTGGGGATGGGGTGAACGAATAATGTTCGTACCATGAACCATCAGCTGCGACCAATTGCCTCAGATTTGTTTTGCCATGGTCTTTTGTGTTTAGCTGGCGCCTTAATTCTACTTCGTCTTTTCGAAAACAGGGATCTGTTTACATGTTTTAACAGTGTTTCTTATAGCGTTTTTTCCAATTTTCTAATCAATGTTTTTAAGTAGACGTTGCAGAAATTTTCTTTCTTGTTGTTGTTGTTGTGGTCTTCAGTCCTGAGACTGGTTTGATGCAGCTCTCCATGCTACTCTATCCTGTGCAAGCTTTTTCATCTCCCAGTACCTACTGCAACCTACATCCTTCTGAATCTGCTTAGTGTATTCATCTCTTGCTCTCCCTCTACGATTTTTACCCTCCACGCTCCCCTCCAATACTAAATTGGTGATCCCTTGATGCCTCAGAACATGTCCTACCAACCGATCCCTTCTTCTGGTCAAGTTGTGCCACAAACTTCTCTTCTCCCCAATCCTATTCAATACTTCCTCATTAGTTATGTGATCTACCCATCTAATCTTCAGCATTCTTCTGTAGCACCACATTTCGAAAGCTTCTATTCTCTTCTTGTCCAAACTATTTATCGTCCATGTTTCACTTCCATACATGGCTACACTCCATACGAATACTTTCAGAAATGACTTCCTGACACTTAAATCAATACTGGATGTTAACAAATTTCTCCAGAAACGCTTTCCTTGCCATTGCCAGCCTACATTTTATATCCTCTCTACTTCGACCATCATCAGTTATTTTGCTCCCCAAATAGCAAAACGCCTTTACTACTTTAAGTGCCTCATTTCCTAATCTAATTCCCTCAGCATCACCTGACTTAATTAGACTACATTCCATTATCCTTGTTTTGCTTTTGTTGATGTTCATCTTATATCCTCCTTTCAAGACACTGTCCATTCCATTCAACTGCTCTTCCAAGTCCTTTGCTGTCTCTGACAGAATTACAATGTCATCGGCGAACCTCAAAGTTTTTATTTCTACTCCATGAATTTTAATACCTACTCCGAATTTTTCTGTTGTTTCCTTTACTGCTTGTTCAATATACAGATTGAACAACATCGGGGAGAGGCTACAACCCTGTCTTACTCCCTTCCCAACCACTGCTTCCCTTTCATGTCCCTCGACTCTTATAACTGCCATCTGGTTTCTGTACAAATTGTAAATAGCCTTTCGCTCCCTGTATTTTACCCCTGCCACCTTTAGAATTTGAAAGAGAGTATTCCAGTCAACATTGTCAAAAGCTTTCTCTAAGTCTACAAATGCTAGAAACGTAGGTTTGCCTTTCCTTAATCTTTCTTCTAAGATAAGTCGTAAGGTCAGTATTGCCTCACGTGTTCCCGTGTTTCTACGGAATCCAAACTGATCTTCCCCGAGGTTGGCTTCTACTAGTTTTTCCATTCGTCTGTAAAGAATTCGTGTTAGTATTTTGCAGCTGTGACTTATTAAGCTGATAGTTCGGTAATTTTCACATCTGTCAACACCTGCTTTCTTTGGGATTGGAATTATTATATTCTTCTTGAAGTCTGTGAGTATTTCGCCTGTTTCATACATCTTGCTCACCAGATGGTAGAGTTTTGTCAGGACTGGCTCTCCCACGGCCGTCAGTAGTTCCAATGGAATATTGTCTACTCCGGGGGCCTTGTTTCGACTCAGGTCTTTCAGTGCTCTGTCAAACTCTTCACGCAGTATCATATCTCCCATTTCATCTTCATCTACATCCTCTTCCATTTCCATAATATTGTCCTCAAGTACATCGCCCTTGTATAGACCCTCTATATACTCCTTCCACCTTTCTGCTTTCCCTTCTTTGCTTAGAACTGGATTTCCATCTGAGCTCTTGATATTCATACAAGTCGTTCTCTTATCTCCAAAGGTCTCTTTAATTTTCCTGTAGGCGGTATCTATCTTACCCCTAGTGAGATAGGCCTCTACATCCTTACATTTGTCCTCTAGCCATCCCTGCTTAGCCATTTTGCACTTCCTGTCGATCTCATTTTTGAGACATTTGTATTCCTTTTTGCCTGTTTCACTTACTGCATTTTTATATTTTCTCCTTTCATCAATTAAATTCAATATTTCTTCTGTTACCCAAGGATTTCTACTAGCCCTCGTCTTTTTACCTACTTGATCCTCTGCTGCCTTCACTACTTCATCCCTCAAAGTTACCCATTCTTCTTCTACTGTATTTATTTCCCCCATTCCTGTCAATTGCTCCCTTATGCTCTCCCTGAATCTCTGTACAACCTCTGGTTCTTTTAGTTTATCCAGGTCCCATCTCCTTAAATTCCCACCTTTTTGCAGTTTCTTCAGTTTTAATCTACAGGTCATAACCAATAGATTGTGGTCAGAGTCCACATCTGCCCCTGGAAATGTCTTACAATTTAAAACCTGGTTCCTAAATCTCTGTCTTACCATTATATAATCTATCTGATACCTTTTAGTATCTCCAGGGTTCTTCCATGTATACAACCTTCTTTCATGATTCTTAAACCAAGTGTTAGTTATGATTATGTTGTGCTCTGTGCAAAATTCTACCAGGCGGCTTCCTCTTTCGTTTCTGTCCCCCAATCCATATTCACCTACTATGTTTCCTTCTCTCCCTTTTCCTACACTCGAATTCCAGTCACCCATGACTATTAAATTTTCGTCTCCCTTCACAATCTGAATAATTTCTTTTATTTCATCATACATTTCTTCAATTTCTTCGTCATCTGCAGAGCTAGTTGGCATATAAACTTGTACTACTGTAGTAGGTGTGGGCTTCGTATCTATCTTGGCCACAATAATGCGTTCACTATGCTGTTTGTAGTAGCTTACCCGCATTCCTATTTTCCTATTCATTATTAAACCTACTCCTGCATTACCCCTATTTGATTTTGTGTTTATAACCCTGTAGTCACCTGACCAGAAGTCTTGTTCCTCCTGCCACCGAACTTCACTAATTCCCACTATATCTAACTTCAACCTATCCATTTCCCTTTTTAAATTTTCTAACCTACCTGCCCGATTAAGGGATCTGACATTCCACGCTCCGATCCGTAGAACGCCAGTTTTCTTTCTCCTGATAACGACATCCTCTTGAGTAGTCCCCGCCCGGAGATCCGAATGGGGGACTATTTTACCTCCGGAATATTTTACCCAAGAGGACGCCATCATCATGTAATCATACAGTAAAGCTGCATGCCCTCGGGAAAAATTACGGCTGTAGTTTCCCCTTGCTTTCAGCCGTTCGCAGTACCAGCACAGCAAGGCCGTTTTGGTTAATGTTACAAGGCCAGATCAGTCAATCATCCAGACTGTTGCCCTTGCAACTACTGAAAAGGCTGCTGCCCCTCTTCAGGAACCACACGTTTGTCTGGCCTCTCAACAGATACCCCTCCGTTGTGGTTGCACCTACGGTACGGCTATCTGTATCGCTGAGGCACGCAAGCCTCCCCACCAACGGCAAGGTCCATGGTTCATGGGGTTCTTTCTTGTGTGCTTCTTTTTATTGCTTGCATTGTCCGTTTATTGCATTTTGCTATTCCAAAATGAGCAACCCACCTCTCCCATCCCCTGCTCAGGCGCCTCAACTGCAAGCAATAGATGCAATGCAGCTAACACAGATGTTTCAGTTTTAGATGCAGCAGATTGCAACCCTTCTAAGCACGGTGCAGCATTTATTGGCGAACCAAGCTACTGATGCAGCCCAACATGCAACAACTGTAGCTCTCGAGTGGTTGCAACAGTATGTAGCCAACTTCATTGTTCGCAAAGTATCAGGTACTGTGAAACTACATTACTTTTTGTCAAAGGTAGGAAGTGCAGTCTTTCGCCTCATTCAGAATTTGTTCCCTAACGTCCCTCCAAGTGAACTTTCCTATGATCAGGTTGCCGACTCTCTATTATGACCAACAAGTGGACGTGGTGGTAGCTAGGTACGAGTTGTTTCATTGCAAGGAAAGGTCAGAACAAACTCATCGTGAGTGGGTAACAGATTTGCAGTGCATGACGAAGAAATGCAAATTAAAATGTGCTTGTGGTGCTTTATGTTCAAATGTTATGTTGCGTGATGTGGCCGTGTACAATGTAACTGATGTCAACCTTAGATTATGAAGCAGTCAGATCCATCATTTCATCATGTGGTGCAAATCCTAGATCAGTATGATTCAGGTGCCTGTAGCGGCCGATACATTTGAGCAGCCACCAGTTTGTCCGGCTGAGTCGTCCCTTGCTCACGACTGGCCCAGCAGGCAGCAACAGCATGCGTGCACCAAGACACAGAAACAGTTCTCTAAACAGGTGACTATGTCCGTGAACGGAATTAAGTCATGCCCTCAGTGCTATTCACCGCACAAACGCCAAGGCTGCCTGTGCAGACAAGGACAGTGTTACGATTGTGGCAAGGAAGGCCACATACAATCTCTGTGTTTGCCGTGGAACAAACATAAGAATTCTGCCCACTCACAAAAATCTAGTCACAAGGCCCTTGTCATCAATGCAGTGTATTCAAAGCCTGCTACAGTCATTAGCAAAACTTTCAAGCAAACAATTTCTTCAGTGCTACGCCAGTCCAGCAAACTTTTTGTTCATTTGCATCTTAGTGGAAAACGTGTGAAATTTCAGTTGGACATGGGGCCTCTGTTACATTGCTGAATCGTAACACATATGAACTGTTAGGCTCCCCGTGCCTGTCTAAAACAAGCATGCACCTCACAGCTTATAATGGACAAGACATTCCTGTTCTCGGAAAATGTACTTTGCCTACCATGTATCGCTCGCTTGCGCGAACTGTGACTTTCACAATCACGCGATTGTGAGAACATATTGGGTCTTGATTCGTTTGATTTGTCTGGCTTTCAAATTCAGGACAATGTGTTGTCAATGACTGCATTCAATGCCAAAGACAGTGTAGCTAGCTTTCTGAAAGAATTCCTGGAACTCCATTCTGATGGTTTAGCAAGGTTAACAACTTTGTTGCCCATATTACTACGTAAGACAATGCTCAGATGAAATTTTGGCGGGCCAGAACTGTTCCCATTGCTTTACAGGACAACGTGGCTGCTGAACTTAAAGAATTGCAAGACAGCGGAGCTATGGGGCCCTTACAAGCTATCAGTGGACAAGTTCACTGGTTTTGCACCCCAAACGTTCAGGTCACATTCTCCTCTGTGTTGACTTTAATCTACAGTCAACCCACAAACTGCGATTGATACTTATCCATTGCCACATCCAGGGGATCTCATGGACATATTAGGTGCTGGTCGCTACTTTTCAAAAACTAATTTGCGCGACGCATATCTTCAGAAATCACTAGATGAAGAATCTCAAACCGTGTGTGTTGTGAACAATTTGGGATTGTTTGAGTATTTGCGTTTGCCTTTTGGGAGTGCTTCCGCACCCGCCATTTTCCAAAGGTATTTGGAACAGCTGACTGATCAAGTACCAGACAGTCCAAACTATTTGGACGATATTGTCCGTAGCAGGTTGTACACCTGAAGAACACATTGCAAATTTGCGTGCTTTGTTTCGTGTGTGGCCGGCCGGAGTGGCCGAGCGGTTCTAGGCGCTACAGTCTGGAACTGCGCAACCGCTACGGTCGCAGGTTCGAATCCTGCCTCGGGCATGGATGTGTGTGATGTCCTTAGGTTAGTTAGGTTTAAGTAGTTCTAAGTTCTAGGGGACTGATGACCACAGCAATTCCATAGTGTTCAGAGCCATTTAAACCATTTTTTTTGTTTCGTGTGTTATATGATGCAGGACTAAAATGTAGACTGGACAAGTGTCATTTTTTTAAACCTTAGTTGGAGTATCTTGGTCATGTCATAAACAGTCAAGGTGTGCATCCTCTTCACTCACATTTGTTAGCCATACGTGACCTGCCAGTTCCTTGCAATGTCACAGAATTGCAGTCAGTCTTAGGGAAAAATGAACTATTATATTCGGTTCATACCGTATGCTGTACAAATCGCAGCCCCATTACATCGCTTACGTCGCAAAACGTCCCCTTTGTTTAGTCAGATGAGTGCCAAGAAGCTTTTAAAAAACTTAAAGATGCATTGCTTAGTGATCGATGTTTAATTCACTTTGATCCTGACAAACCAGTTGTGTTGCAAGTTGGCGCTACCTCTTACGGAATCGGTGTAGTACTTTCGTACAGATTGGGTGATACAGACAGGCCTACTGCTTTAGCATCGAAAGTGTTGTCTAAAGCTCTGTGTAACTATTCACAAATAAGAAAGAGGATTTGGCTATTGTGGATGGTGTCACCAGATTCCACCACTATTTGTATGGCAAAAAATTCTAGTTAGTAACGAATCACAAGCCATTGCAGTCCTTGTTTCATCCGATTAAGCCGGTTCCTGTACGCACTGCCCAAAAATTGCAAAGATGGGTTTTGTTGTTGTCCCAATACCAGTACAAGATCGGGTATTTTCCGACAGCTCAATATGGTAATGTGGACGCACTTTCACGTCTTCCGATTGGCGCTGATACAGACTTGGACGCTTCTGCTGCATTTTGTTGTCACATCGATGCTCAGGATTCTGAATTGCTTCAATCCTTTCCTCTGAAGTATAGGAAAATTGCACAGGCCACGGAAGTTGTTTCAGATTTGAACATTTTGCTAAAGTACATTCGCACATTTGGCCTCGTTCCTTGCATAGCACAAAGAACTAAGTAGTGCGTCGATACTTTGCTCGTCGGCATAGCCTCGCTGTACAGAAAGGTGTGATTCTTATTCAAAACGACAGTGGACAGTCACATGTATTGATCCCTAAAGCTTTGCAAAAATAAGTGTTGCGGTTACTTCACCAAGGACACTGGGGGATTTTTCGTACGAAAGAGTTAGCGCGTAGACACTGTACTTGGCAGGGTATGGACACCCAAATAGAACAGGTGACGTCAGAGTATTCTGTGCTTGGCCTAAGTCGCAATCACCATGGCAACGTGTGTGCATGACTGTGCGGGACCTTTCTGGAAAACTCGTTGGTTGATTGTGGTTGACTCTTACAGCGAGTTCCCTTTTGCTGTGCCAGTGAACTCAGCGTCCCGCAGCACAATTCAGGTGTTGTCATCGATTTTTTGCTTAGACGGTTTACCTCAAGTAATATTGTAGGACAGCAGCTCTCAGTTGACGTCAAATGAATTTGAAACACTCTGTGAACGCAATGGCTTACAGTATCTACCTAGTGCACCGTTCCATCTACAGTCAAACGACGAAACGGAACGTTTTGTCGGAACCTTCAAGCAGCAGATGTCCAAACTTCGCACCGCACACACCAGGGATCAAGATTGCAACTGTTTCTCACCTCCTATAGTGCGCATCCACGAGATGGGCCATCGCCGGCGGAATTGCTTCAGGGCCACCGCCATGGGACACTGCTTCACGTGCTCCACCCTCTTCAGCATCCGGTGCCGAAGGAAGGCCGCGAGTACCGCTTCGCGGGTTCTTAGTTGCAGCAGAGGGCGCGAGGCCAGATCCTTCGTCGACTTGGCGCACGCATGTATCTTATTTCAGGCCTAGACGGATTGCAGCGTCGACATCACAATCAAATTCGCCACTGCCATGCGCACGGTAATCCTTATCTACGTAGCACAGACTTGTTGGTCCATTCTTAAGAAGAATGATTATTTTGGATGTCGCCCTTTGCTTGCGACCCATATATCAAAGTTAATTATTATAGTTGTTTTATGATAACAAAACTCATTAATACTAGTTGTTTGATTGTTTGTCGGCAAACTGAGTACTCAGGATTCCTAGATGCAACGGTGTCTAGTATATAATTTGTTTCTGTAAGTAATGCCAAGTTTCAGATTTCCTGTTTTTACTCGTTTTCTCTGTCAGTGTGCACGGATTTATGTAAGTACAGGGTGACCCAAAAGTTGCGCGGAACACCTTGTGCAAACTGCTCATGCGCCGAGCCCTCCAGTTAATATCGAGTTACTTCATACCGAGATTAAGGGCTTAAAACTGGATGCTTTGGAGGAAATGCAGATCTTTAAGCATCTGCAACATGCTAAAGACAATATCCTCAATGACCAACTCCTACTAAGAAATAGAAAATTTTTTGAAGGTTTCGCGCCTTTACTTTGTTCTTCATCTGATGATCTGGGGATTATCACATGCGCGCGCTGATTGGCGAGCGCGGTTGGTCAAGCTGTTCATCTTCTTCCCTTTTATCCTCATTTTCCTTTTGCGATGAAGGTGATTTTAGCCCGTTGAACACCTCACGTTTTATCCCTGTATCTTTATTACCACGACGTCTTTAGACTACGTCCCCTCAGCCCCCCCTCCCCTCCCCCCCCCCCCCCCCCCCAGGCTAACTACTGGCTTTAGGTATAGTTTTTAAGAGCTCCTCCTGTTGTCATAGGTAGCTTCATATATAAGTTTCTTTAATAGCATAAGCAACCGTGTGCGGTTATTTTTAGGTATCATCTCCTATTTAGCTCGTCTCTTGTTCTACACATTTCTTTTTTCTGTTATACGTCGATTCACGGTTGGGAATATATGGGCTATTTAGCCCCGACTCATGTATAAACTTTCTCGTATTCGTATGCGCATGCGTATTCAAGTAACTTCCCTTGTCTTGCGCATGTGCATAGATAGCGGGTCAGGCTAGTAAGTGAGCGACCGTTTGTAGCTGCAGTTTATGGCGGGTCATGGACCATCGAACATAGGCCGGTGTGAGGTGGAGCGTACACCATTAAGTTAAGTAGTGGTTTTGACTTTGTACATATGTACTGTTTGTGTTTTCCTTTTCTTTTTCGTTTATAAATGTATAGCTATGGTGTTCTTCTAATCATTGACAAATGTGTTCTTTGGCACTTGTCGGTTTTATTGTTGTTCTGAAGAAGGTGTAGTTATCTACGCCGAAACCTGGGTTAACACTTAACACTAGGTGCTTTTTTCGCAATCTAGGCGGGTTTTTAGTTTTTTAATAAATTAAAATAACAGTTAATTTTCTTCACAACAGATGCCTAACATGTCGGTCGGCATTCAACAACAAGATCTGCAGTCGAGGGACAAAGTTGTGAAAAGCACTGTACAGCATATCAGAGGGTATGGTGACAAACTGCCGTCGGACGTTGTCCTTTAGCTTCCCTAATGAGGTCGTGAAATCGCGGTAGACTTGCGACTTCAGGTAACGCAGCAACCAGTAACCACACGGATTAAGGTCTGGGGACCTCGCAGGCCAAACGTGACGGACGAGGTGGTTCAGCATGCTATCCTCACCAAACGATGTATTCAAGAGACCTTTCACACGTGTAGCAGTATAGGGCGGAGCGCCATCCTGCATAAAAGTCGTAACATTCAGAAGGGGATTTTGTCAGGCAGGTTAGGGATGATCTGAGTCCCTCTTCCTCTACAGCTTGTTTTATACGTAATCCTTACGGAGTGTCGCTGGCGCGCTGCTGTCTAGCTCCTTCTGTTGGTCAGTTGTTACACTCGGTTTTGATTTCAGTAAAATTCCATTTCGTTCCAGGCAAGTGTATCAATTTTTACCTCTCTATGTACATTATTCCGTGAATTAGTACATTTTCAAACGTTAACGTTCTTTTGGGCTATCCAGTATGCGTGCAGTGAATTAGACATTTTACTGTAAATTTCATTTTATTATAAAATGTTTAGGTGAACTGTAATCCAAAAAAAGTGAAAGTGAAGAATCCTCCTGATATTCCAGGACATTCACTGGAGATCTGTTGTTAAAAAGACGAAACACGTCTGGGAATGTAAATAAAAATTCATGTGCAGCATGCAAAAATGCGTCTTCTTGCTAAATGCTACAGTATATGATTGTAACCTTCCTGTATCGGACTCTTTGGAAGCGCACTTTTCAAGAGCTATCCACACCACCGAACGAGGTGGCGCAGTGGTTAGCACACTGGACTCGCATTCGGGGCGGCGACGGTCCAAGCCTACGTCCGGCCATTCTGATTTAGGTTTTCCGTGGCTTCTCTAAATCGCTTCAGGCAAATGCCAGAATGGATCCTCTGAAAGGGCATGGCCGACTTCCTTCCCCATCCTTCACTAATCTCATGGACCGATGAGCCCGCTGTTTGGTTCCCTCCCACAAAACAACCAACCAAGCAACTCGACGCCACTTGTACTCTATTTTTGGTTTATATAACTGCTACCGGGCATGTGATAGCCCACCGCTGAAATGTAAGAAGTAGTTGTTTATGTGCCACACGTTTGTATGGAATCGGTGCAGTAATAGGGGTCGACGTGGAGACGTACTAGAGTGACAGAAAGGAGCTATCGTGTTTGTATGTGCCTCTGAACATTGCTTGCATGAAGTTGCACAGGGTTTTTGGTGTATCGATGCTGCCTCTGCAACGTGTCTACACCGGCATGTAACACGTCGTATCCTAATCTACAAAGACGGAAGACGAGTGTCACGCCTTGTCAATGAAAATATGTTTCAAACCCAACAGTAATTTCTGCTTTCAGTGAACGTAAGTCAGTGTCGAGCAGTATCAGAGCGACACTGCGAAGGGAACCTGAATGCAGTGGATGTTTGCAGTCGGATACTTCGCAATAATACATGGCTCCCATTTATGCGGTTGCAATGGGCCAAACAACACTCGAACTGAGCAGTAGCTGAGAGCAGGCATGTAGGGTGGACAGAGGAGTCACCAGTTTTCCTGTTTTTAGATGACGATGGAAGATATCGAGTGAACCGACAGCTGAATGAGTGTTACAACAGGCAATGTGGGCAGGTTATAGTTCAGATGCGGTTATGTGATGCTTCTGGAGGTGTTTTTGGTACCATGACTTAAGCTCACTCAGGATACCGTGAACATGAACCTGGATGTTTATTTCAACACTCCCGGTGACCAAATGCTGCCCTCACTTCTACCTCTACATGATAAGTCGGCAATGCGCACTGCTGTTTTTCAAGATGACTATACCCATGTTCACACGGCTGCAGACGCACGTTCTTGTTTTGACAAACAAAAATGGTTCAAATGGCTCTGAGCACTATGGGACTTAACTTCTGAGGTCATCAGTCCCCTAGAAATTAGAACTACTTAAACCTATCTAACCTAAGGACATCACACACATCCATGCCCGAGGCAGATTCGAACCTGTGACCGTAGCGGTTGGATGATCTTTATTTCGGCTGCAAGTTAGATGATCAGGACCTAAAATGGGCACCACATACTGTCTGTGTGGACTGTTTGTCTCGTCTTAATGGTTGGGTGGAGCAAAAAATGTAGAGTTGCAATGACTTTTGCTATTCCAATGATATGGAAGGAGCCGAGCAATTACGTAGGTGATTACTACTTCTGCATGCTTAAAATAGCAGGGATGAAGGTCACATTTCCCTAAAGCAAGTCTGCTATTCGATCCCTACCACTCAATTTTTCCTTACCTACACCCATTCCTCCAGGCAAATGGTCATTGCAAGTTGAAACCCAGGTCGAATCTACACTGAAGCGCTTGTCTGGTGAAGAGTTAGTATGGCCTCGTGTGTTCCTACATTTCTCTGGAATTCAAACTGATCTTGCCCGTGGTCGGCTTTTACTGGTTTCCAGTCTTATTGAAATAATTCGTCTCAATATTTTGCATAACTTATCAAACTGACAGTTCGATGCTTTCTTTGGAGCTGGAGTTGTTACGTCCTTCTCGAAGTCTGAGCTTATTTTCCCCTCGAGTCATAGAACTTGCACGACAGATGGAATAGTTTTGT
Organism: Schistocerca serialis cubense; assembly: GCF_023864345.2. Taxonomy (NCBI): domain Eukaryota; kingdom Metazoa; phylum Arthropoda; class Insecta; order Orthoptera; family Acrididae; genus Schistocerca; species Schistocerca serialis. The sequence continues at coordinate 588,350,177 of NC_064644.1, forward strand.
CATGGCTGGCTCTCCAAGGATAGCAGAAGTTCTGACGGAATATTGTCTACTCCAGTGGCTTGTTTCGGTCTAGATCTTTCAGTGCTCTGACAAATCTTCTTGCAGTATTATATCTTCATCTACTTCGTCTTCATCTTCTATAATATTGCCTTGAAATTCATTTCTCTGGAATAATGCCTTTGTACATTCATTCCACCTTTCAGCTTTCTCTTCTTTGCTTAGCACTGATTTCGATACTGACACAGCTGCTTCTCTTTCCTCCAAAGGCCTTTTAATATAGCTTGGACGGTATCTACTTTTCCCTCAGTTATTCGTGCTTCTATACCCTTGTATTCGTCGTTCAGCCATTCCTGCTTAGCTATTTTGAAATTTCTTTCAATTTCATTTTTTTCATGCTTCACCATCTGCATTTTTATAATTCTCCCTCTATCAGTTAAATTGAATAACTTCTGTGATATTCAAAGATTTCTAGTAGCGTTTGTATGTTTACCTATTTGATCCTGTGCTGCCTTCATTATTTCATCTCTCAAAGGTAATCATGTGTTTTGTTCTGTTTCAGTCAATCGTTGCCTGTTGCTGCCTTTAAAACTCTTCTGGTTTTTTCGTCTTATCCAGGTCCCTTCTCCTTAATTTCTTACCTTTATGAAATTTCTTCAGTTTCAATCTACAGTTCATAACCATTAAATTTCGGTCAGAGTCCACATCTGCTCCGGGAAATGTCTTACAGTTTAAAACGTGATTCCGAAATCTCCGTCTTGCCATTACATAATCAGTATGAAGCCTATCGATGTCTACAGGTCTCTCCCACGTATATAATTTTCTTTAGTGATCCTTAAACCAAGTTAATTAGTTAATGGTATTGAAGCTGGTTGTCAGAAGCGAGGAATTTTGACTTCTTGTTTCGACTGAAATACATCAGTTTCCTCAAAAGGTTTTTCGAAAAAGAAGTCACAATTAAGGTGATAATTTCTCTCACACCAGGCCTGATGGAAGCCACCCCGACAAAACCTATTATGTCACTGAGAGTGACAGGTGGTGCTGGTTGGCAGTGCATGTTAGTAAAGCTGAGGAAGTTCCTAAAACAAAAATCAAATTCGAAAACTTGAACCACATGAAGAAAGCTGACAAGGGAAACATAATTAAAAAGTAATTATGGGAAAAGACGGATAATTTCAGGCAATTTTGTGCAGTGGCCAAAAGTGCCTGTCATTTTACGTCAGAGCCAACTTTTATCACACAGGATTTAAATCATGACGAACAAAGCAATTTTCATCTGAAGCAGTCTATTTGGAATAGATCGATTGGTCGCAATCGACCTCTTATTTATGAAAACCGCGGCTTGTTAAATAGCATTATATCACGATATAATCACTGGTCGGTGGCTCCAGGTGGATACAGAATTCATGAAGTCTCTTCCTCGCCGAGTGGAGGCCATTATCAGAGCTAGAGGCGGGCTTACACGGTACCAGCTTTATGTCTCCAGGGATGGCTGATTTTCATGCCCAGTGTACTTACGTACAGTGGTGCTCAAATGCTTATTGATTTGCTACAAAATATTGTTCATGTTCAACAATCGCATTTTTAGCGTAGTGGACGTGGGAATTCTCATATTGGAAGAGAGCAGTGGTACTTCGACGGCCTTTTTTAGATGACTAGCGAAGGAAAGAAACAGGTTTTCCAAAAGTTCTGTGCAGCCCTAATGCTTAGAAGTATATATAACCTCAAAGAAATGAACCATCTACGTGTAACTGAAACATTCACGGAGACTTCAGCAGCATGTTTCACTTCTTGCACGCAATATTGGGGAAAGGCACCCAAAGTTCAACATTAGGTACAACGCACGTATTATTCATATACACTCATCATTCTCTTCGGAGTTTATCCTACACCTAAACGGGGTCTGCCTGCTAAATCTTACTTTGGCAATCTAGGGGTCCACAGCGGCTGGATGACCTTCCTTTCCCCCCTGGGGACGAAAATCGTGTGCCCCATGTGATTGCGTCTAGCGTTAGCCATGTGAAAGTGTGAGAACGTATTCAAAATGTTTGTGAATTGTGTAACTGAGGCGGAACGTGGGTACCAGGCCGCTGTTCCTCTAGTAGGATGTGGGAGCCTAAAAACCACATTCAAGCTGACATTTCAATGAAATGGACACGCTTAGCTGCTTACAGGCGTTGACATACAACGGGGACAGATAAAAATGTGTGCCCCGACGGGGACTCGAACCCGGGATCTCCTGCTTACATGGTAGACGCTCTATCCATCTTCTTTTTCTTCTTCTCCTTCATTTTTTTTTAAAAAAATGATCTCATTTCGTTCATTATTATTCGTTGTATTTGCTTAGCGCGGACGCCTCACGGCACCCGTTCAAGTAAATCGTTGATTCGTTCACTCAGTTTTTTATTACAGAGGGCAGCGAACTCTCTGGCCGAACACGCTTTTTTTTTTTTTTAAATCTCTTTTTGTTCGCTTTTGTTCGTTGTGTCTGCTCGGGGCGGACGCCGTAAGACATCCATTTATGTTCGTTGTTGATCGATTGACTCAGTTTTTTTTATTACAGAGGGCATGTAACCCTCTGACCGAATGCTGAGCTACCGTGCCGGCTCGTATGTACCAGACTGAGATTCGAACCTAGGTGTCTTGCTTACTAGGCAAATCGCTGGCCACTGCACCATCCGGACACAGCAATCCATCTGAGCCACCGAGGACACACAGGATAGCGCGACTGCAGGGATTTATCTCTGGCACGCCTCCTGCGGAACCCGAATTCCCAACGTATTGTTTCGCACTACATTTGTAGTGCCCCCGCCCATTATACTCATTACTCGCAGCGCGTTGCCGATTCCCGTAAGAATTCGGGCACTGTCTGTGCATTCGCACAGAAGAAGAAGATGGTCAAGTGGCCGGTGAGCCTTAACTATATATATGTCCGAAGAACAGATACCATCTTAGTATATACATTCAAGCTGGCTGGCACACTTGCTTTCGTGGTTCATCTCCCGTGTGGATTGTACCTGGGACCGATGCGCCAACCCGAATCCCGAAAAGCGACCGGCTAACGCGCTCCGATATTCGTGCGGGTGTCATTCACATACGCTATCCGATCGAAAGTGTCAGGACACCGCTACGTAATGCTGAAATGACCTCTAGACGTCAGTGCATAAAGGCATGGAGAATGGCGCTTTCGGCAGCAAAACAGTAACAGCGGAATTGGTCGCTCAGGAGAGCTCGGTGTCTTTGAACGTGAGGTAGTCACTGGACGTCATAGCCAAAATCCTTTGCCAACATCTCAACACTTCTATAGCCGCCGAAGCCGGCTGTTGGCGATGTTACTGTGAAATGGAAACGTGAAGGAACAATAACAGCTTAACCAAGACTAGGCAGGCCTGGTGTGTAGACGGAGAGGGACGGTCGATTATTACGCATAGTGGTTTCAAAATGTGGGGTGAAATCAGCAGGAAGAGTCCATCTATCTGTGCGGAGTTGAAAGGAGTCGAGTATGACAGACGGGTGGTTCCTCATAAGCCACACATTTCTATATCAATGCTGAGTGAAGCTCGAGGCGGGCTAATGAGCGATGCCATGGGACCGTGGGTGGCTGAAAGAGCCACGCTATACTGTGAGAGGGACTCATCACGCTATACTGTGTAGGGTTTGATGAATGCCTCGAGAACGCTACCTGCCGTCATGTGTACAGCTATAAATGAAGTATGGTCTTGGTGGTTTTACGGTATGGAAGCGTTTCCCCCGATTAGAGTGTGATGCCTTATTGCACTTGAGAAAACGCTACATGCTGGAGAATATGAACACTTCTTACAGCACTGTGTTCTCCGTACAGAAGACAAGTAGTTCGGAGAGGACGACTGTATGAACATGACAATGCACCCTGCCATAAATCGGCATCTGTGAGGCCATGGTGTGTGGAAAATTACATTCTTGAAGTGGACTGGCCTACACAGAGTCCCTACCTGGACCCAGAGGATCACCTTTGGAAGAAATGGAACGTCGACTTAGGACTGGACCCGAGCGTGCAACACCACCACCATCTCTGTTTTGAGCTGTTGAGGAAGAATGTGCTGCCATTTCTCCACAGATATTCAGGCACGTCACTGACAGTGTCTCTAGGAGAGTTCAAGCCATCATAGAAGTGAAGGGTGGACACTGCACGTGTTAATGCCCAATAACAGGTGCCCGGACACTTTTCACGAGGTAGTGTATGTAACTCGTCTTGAATCAGAGTGAAATGGCGCCGTGGGTATCACAATTAACTCACATTCCAGGGGAGCGAAGTTGAAGTCCACTCAGAATGCTGTTTTCTATTATTTACCAGGACGGTTAGCTCGATATGAATGCGGTAGATTTTGTCATCCATTTCTTTCCCAATGCGATCTTGTGCTCCATAGCTAATTAATTCGTTATCAACAGGACACTAAATCATAATCATCATTCCTTTTGTTTTGAATATCTGTATGATGCCATTCCCTGCGCCGGCTTCATGGGAACGATACTCTACAATTGCCTGAGTGACCTTACAGACTGTTAGATACCTAGTCCTTTTCCACTATCAATATTCTTAACCATTTGATGGATGCAAACACATATTCTCTCGAACATAGAGTAATTTACAGTTTACCCGTTATTGAAATTTCTGAGTAATTCGGGCATTCTGTCTATTTATTTACAACATGCTCCATTACAATATTTGTAATACTACGTATGATTGTGAGTGTGTGTGTGTGTGTGTGTGTGTGTGTGTGTGTGTGTGTGTGTGTGTGTATGGAGAGCAGTGTAATTATTTGCGTTGCGTGATGAAGATGACAATCAGAGATGGGAGAGGCTGAAACCCGGTGCCGGCACACAGCTCGCTGCTCTCGAACTGCACCAAGAGGGCTGCCAAGCCTAACGTGCCCATCTGATGGATGGATGAATGCCGTACATTTGCCACGCCGGACATTTGCCACGCCGGACATTTGCCACGCTGGACATTTGCCACACTTGCCCCTTCGCCAGGTAGTGATTCCTAACTGCCATCTCCACATCTTACTCGATACAACCAGTATGTAAGGTACCTCCTTCTTCGACATCTTGGAGAAATACCGAGCTTCTTTTCCGAAATTGAAATATTTATATCTTTTGGGAAACGAAAGCGATTCTTACGATTATGTCAGTATGTAATTAGTTCTGCCAAATATAAATATAGGTTCCTCTGTCCGACGGTAGCTTACTTCCACGCTTACTGATTGTGATGGAAACAGTCCATCGCCATGGGAGCAACAAGAAAGGAACGCTGTAAACAGAATGCGAATGTACGCTAATCATTTCTTTTTGATCGCTGCATTTGTGCCTACTTTAATTACTACAACTGCATGCCCAGAAGGCAATAAGGAAAGAAGAAATGTGTATGTGAATGTTTGAAAAGAAGAACGACATACCCCATACTCTCTAAAATCCGATATCCCTTGCGCCGAAACATTAGTTAATAAAGTGTAGCTGGACAATGTTCAAAACATGACTGGAAGTACGTTCATAAACAGAGACAAGAACATCTATGATTGACATGTCATCTAAAGTCGATGTACAATTTTAAAATGTTAGAAATAAGGAAAGGAAGTAATACAGAATGCTATGCTTGTACCATACGTTGTTGTTCTACATTGTTTAGCTCTGGTATTTACAGGGTCACAGAGAAAGCATCCTAGGTTTTGGAGGGAAAAGCCATAATCGTAATGATCTGCACTACAACAGAAACAAGAAGCACAACTTAAGGAAAAATAATGTAATGTGTGTTCCAGCTCACAAGCGACATTGTAGCAGGTAGTTTCTGTGACTTAGTATGGACAAATGTTATATTCGACAATCGGAATAAATTAATAAGTGGCTCCTTTTACCAACCCCCAGTCTCAGATGAAACAGTTGCTGAACATTTCAAAGAAAACTCGAGTCTCATCGCAAATAGGTACCCTACTCATACAATTACAGTTGGCAGTGACTTCAATCTACCTTCCGTATGTCGACAAAAATACATTTTCAGACCCTACTGTAGATAGAAAACAACTTCCATAACTGTTCTAAATGCTTTTTATAAAATTATTTTGAACAATTAGTTCACGATGCCATTCAAATTGTAAATGGTTACGAAAACACACTTGACCTCTTAGCCACAAATAATCCTGAGAATTACGACGGGTACAGGAATTAGTGAACACACAGTCGTAGCGAGGCTCAATTCCGTAACAAAGAAATTCACCAAAACTAAATGCAAAATATATATATTTATAAAAGCAACTAAAAATTCGGTTGACATCTTTCTGAGAGACAGTCTCCAATCCTTCCAAACTATGTAAGTGGAGACCATATGTGGCTTAAGTTCAAAGAAATAGCATCAACAGCACTCGAGAGATTCATATCAAATAAATTAATATCAGACGGAACCGATCCCGCATGGTACACACAACACGACAGAAAGCTGCTGCAGGAGCACCAAAAAAGGCAAGTATTATTTAGACGAGCGCAAAATCTTCAAGATTGGCGAAGTTTTACTGTGGCTCGAAGTTTGGTGCGGATTTCAATGCGAGATGCATTTCATAGTTTCCACAACGAAACTCTCTCTAGAAATGTGGCGAAAAATCCATAGAGATTCTGGTCCTATGTTAAGAAAACCAGCGGCAAGGTTCAGTGAGTACCTTTACTGCGGGTCGGATGGCGAGTGAGGAGGAGGAGGAGGAGGAGGAGGAGGGGGAGACAAGGGAGCCAACCCTTTGGAGAAGGTAAAATTGTGGCAAATGTCCGGCGTGGTAAATGTCCGCCGTGGCAAATGTCCGGCGTGGCAAATGTCCGCCATGGCAAATGTCCGGCATGGCAAATGTCTGCCGTGGCAAATGTCCGCACACCGGATGGGTCACCGTCAACAGTGTCACGTGTCCTCACTCCATGAGGCCCTGCGGACAGGATTGGAATTTAAACCAGGACACTAGACCAAAGTCTGGTGATCAGCAACTTTACGCCATCGCCTCTCCTTCTGAATTTGAACTGACTTTAACCCCCCCCCCCCCCCCCCATGGTCCAACCGCCACCGCACAAACGTGCGTTAGCGACCTCGGCGGCGTAGGTGGGTTGGTTCAGGTCTTTGAAGTCTCACTTGACTAATTCATGTGGTCTCCCTCGGAGTTTGTTTGCTGAACGTCGTGGGTAGCATTTCGTGCAACAGATTTCGGGAAAAAGCCAAGCCAAATATTCCTCTCAGTTACACATAGTGCAATTGAGACTGTAACCAGTATATTATAACAATAAGGCTGGAAGAGATACGTAGACTTATGCTCTTAAATTTACATTTATTGTTATGTAATTCTAAGCAGAATGCCATACATATGACACATTTGCAACGGAAGAAAACAGTGAGTATTTTGCGAAAAATACGTAAACGAGTCGAGCTTTTGGACTAATACATTACATACTAAGCAAATCTCTTTTATAATATAGAAAGAAGTAAATTACAGGACAATTATTGAACTTTAACGGAATAAATAATTATTGCCAGTATGACTGACTTGTTTTGGCTGCTACTCTGTTATGTGCCTCCAGAACCAAGGAGCATTTTGCCGCTTCCCGGTGAATAGTTTTCTCTGTTTCATCCGTTTTCACACACTCTGGTCTGTGGCATTGAGCCCTTATTTGAAAGTAATAACGACTGATTTCAAATAATTTCTAAAAAGAACCTGTAAGTAGAAAAATAATTAGGATTTCACTAAAATAACGAGACAGGCTAATGTTACCAAAACACTACATTGTACTATTTTCTGCCTCTATCTGTGCCATGATTTTGCTGTATTTAAATCTCTCTACAATATCATGATTAAATTACAGGAGCATTTGGTATTTTTCTAATCGAACGCACAAAACTGGATAGTCTCGTTCGGATATGACCTTCAAATGATGTGATACATTTTAAGCTAGCTATTCATTTAGTAACAGTGTTGTACGTTTGTGAAGTACGATCTCAGTGAGAACCATGATATCTAGAATAACAGAAATACTCTAGACGGTGATACTCACTTTTCTCTTTCGATTTTTCGTGTTCCTGTTATTTGGCGTCTTCCATGAAGACTATGCTAACACGACGGGAGATTAGCGTTGATAATGCCACTTTCCGTACACAAGGCATTAGGTTCGTATTCGGAATATTACACTTTCAGGTCTACTCAGAGAAGAGCTCCTGAAGACCTGTGTATGATCAGAGAAGACATTAGTCAATGTATCCTGATTTCTTTGCAAATCCTTTTCCAACCCTCTTCAATGTACTAGTGTTCCTTCTGTAAAGATTTCCTGTAGGTTGCACGGCACGCTACCTTTTACAAAGAATTATGAACACTTTTTTTTTGCACGTGTAAATTGACCGTTGTTCATTTCCAATTGTCCGCCCCCGGTAGCTGAGTGGTCAGCCGGACAGAATGTCAAACCTAACGGCCTGCGTTCGATTCCCGGCTTGGTCGGAGATTTTCTCCGCTCAGGGACTGGGTGCTATATTGTCCCACTCATCCTCATTTCATCCCCCTCGACGCTCAAGTCACCAAAGTGGCGTCAAATCGAAAGACCTGTACCCGGAGAACGGTGTGCCCGACGGGAGGCCCTGATCACGCCACATTTATTTATTTTTATTTCCAGTTGCGGAGCGAACATTAAATCGAGTCCATACAGATACAGCACAATGGAATGCAAGACAGAATAATAGTATGTGTTGAGCAGTTGGTAAAATGAATAACATCGTATTCTCTCTCCGTTAGCCATTGTTCCATTTTCTCGGGGGTGGGGGGATGGGGACCGGGGTTGCGAGAAACAAATTATGACTCTTCTGCGAAAGTTTCGGAGCATTGTGTGTTACTGCCTTGCCGGAATTGCTGAAACAATTACGAAACAAATTGTAACAATGTGTGGGATTTCCGTAAAGAGAATTGTATTGTGAAATTGCATTTTTCAGTGTATTTTTGTAGGAGGTTATATTTAATTATTATTCAGCTTGTTTCACGTTGTTATCAATAACTCAAGCGGGAACGTGTTTACAGTTGACCCTTGGATGTGAGAACAACAGTTTTTTTTTCATATACAGGAAGTTAGCAGTAGCTATACGCATTCTGGTTGTTTCCTTGTAGTTATTGTTTATTGCCTAAGACTTTTCTTTTTAACGTTTTTCGAAAGCGTTGCGACAGTAACGTGTCACTGTGTACAGCGCTTTGTGTGCATTTATTTCTTTCATATTTATATCATAAGCGTGGGTGAGGAAAGGCTACCTTCCTTCTTTTTAAAAATTTTTCTGTTACTTGTACCACGGTACACCTCAAATAAGGAGGTATTCGTTCTAAACTTGGTGTCCATTTTTAATTTTTCAAGGTTTACAAATAAGCTCCATTTTCACCACAAAATGGAAAAATAACCCGTAGTTCTTCGATACCTAAATTTTAGGTAGTGTAGACTAGCCACAATTTGCATTTGTTTAATTTATGACTAATCAAATACAAATTTAGACTGGCAGTAGGAACTTTTTACATAGGGGTGATTTGTTGCAGGTTATTGCAGGGATAAAAACACCTCTCTCGAACTTTTTGGAATTGTACTCAAAATTTACGTGGTGTTGGAGAAAACTACGATGTCTGATGTCGATAAAGGGAAGTTTGTGAGCAATGTTACGTAAGTCTCCACCAGTATTGTCAGCTATTGAGAATTTTTCTAACTATGCAAGACTGAGATGCAGTGTTAAAATCGATCTTATTAAACTTAAGTGTTCTGTTTGAGCGATACTGGTTCTGTATGATTGTCATGGCGAATAGACTAAGTTTGAAACTTAGTCTGTAAAGACACAGCCGGCATTAAAACTGCAACGCCGTGAAGACACCATGCAACAACATCACGTTGTCGTGAGATGTGATAGGTGCTACAATATGTAAATGATAAGCTTTTCAGCACAAGCACACAATGTAAGTTATAATAACGCAGGCCACATTCTACATATAAGTAAAGATCACACAGAGGATTTCTCGTTGGATGGTGCTAATTCTTCGGTTTCTCTCAGAGTATTAGTCGATCGAACAGTCCAGTCACCGAACCTGACAGTGGCTACATGTCTTACCGCGTTAATATTGTCCTCTCTAGACGCTATGAACCAGCAGCGGATTCGTGGATTGTTTGATCGTATGTAAATGTTGTCTGTTTGTGAGAACACAGCGTTAGTTTCATGTAAGAAGGAGGAGTGTCTCCCAGTATTGTAAACTGCTGGACAAAAAAGTTGCAGCTCCAGGAGGGACGCAAGTAAGAAATTTTCGTCAATGTAGGAAGGATACATTATTACAGTTGTAAAGAGTGCGAAATTAAACAGTCAGCTGAAACCTCAGTCAACGAAAATGAAGCTAACCCGGCTGAACTTGGATGACAGATACGTGCGTGTTGTTCTACGCTATGCCAGAGTTCACCAACTGCTGTGCCTTGCGAATGGTGGGATGGCTGTCTGCGGACAACCCGTGACCGTACGTATTTAATCGGCGAGAGATCTCGAGAATGTGCTGGTCGTGGCAACAGTCGTACAGCCTCTGTATCAAGGTAGGTCAGGAGAGGATGGGAAGCTCACAGTCTCCTTTATCTTGTTTATAGCGTCACGGAGATCTCCAGGATAGGGCGGAGCCACCGGTCTTGACACCTCAGAAATATAACGCGTTCCTTTGTAAATTATCAGCTATGCGAATCAAAGGTGATCGTGTTTCGTGCCCAGTGGCATGCTGTAAGGTCACGTGACATACTCGATCTGTATGACGATGACGAATGCAGCCCGGCAACGTTTGTTCTCCCTGCAGCCTCCACACATGGATACTTGCATCGTGATGCTGTACCAGACTGCGCCATTGTCGGCGCAGCATTCTCTGCTGCCAAGTCAAGGGGATCCATAGCAGTGGTTGCCGCACACACAGTCTGTAATGCTCCCAGACGAAATCAAATAATACGATGCTTCCAGATGACATCAGAAAATACGAATAGATAGTTGCCTTGTTGTAAACAAGCCCATTAACTCACTCAAAGACGTGACGCTGTTGTACTATCCTGCAGGGCCGATCAGAATGTCTGCCCTCTTGAGGACGAGAATGCTGCAGGGTATATCCTCGCCCACACGTTGCCAAGGTTGTTTCGAGTACGCTGCAGAGGTTTCGCTGTAAAGCGTTTACACATCCTCCATACAGTGTTAAGCTGTCCGAGTCGGAAATGGCTTATGCTTTGCGTACCAAAGTCCTAAGGACGCTACTGCGTTGGTGTGGTGGATGACAACTCTTAGAATGCGCATACCGATAGGTGTGCGTCGGTTTTCGGTGAACACTATGTCCCAAAGTACCATCTGGTGTTTTATAAACCATAACATCTAAAAAAATGTAAGCATACCATCACTTTCAACCTCCATGGTAAATTTAATGCGACGATGAAGACAGCTGAAGTGGTCCAAAAATCTATTCAGAGCATCACGTCCATGTGGCCAGACGAAAAAGGTACCATCCAACACAAGAACTTGCGCATTTGAAGGCTGTTTTTAAGGAAAATGGTTACTCTGAGAAGCAGATTCGTCGGGCTGTGGAGTTTGGACCATCACTGGAGGTGCATAAAGAGGAACATAGATCGGTGGCCTTTATTCCTTATGCTGGCGGCATATCGTTTAAGATAGGAAGAATTTTAAGGAATTTTATCATTAAGAGTGTGTTCCGTCCACCTCCTAAGATTAGGGCACTATTCGGCCCTGTGAAAGATGATTAGGGGCTTAGGAAACCCGGAGTATACAAAATTTCGTGTCAATGTGGGAAGGCCTACATCGGCCGTTCGATTCGCACAGTTCATGACAGGTGTGTGGAACATCGCCGTCATACGAAGCTACATAACCGGAAAAATCGGCAGTAGCAGAACACTGCGTAAATGGGGAACACGGTATGAAATTTGACGAAACTGTGATAGTTGCCAACATTTCCGGTTTTTGGAACAGTGTCTACAAAGAAGCAATTGAAATTAGGTTGGCGGATAATACACTCCTGGAAATTGAAATAAGAACACCGTGAATTCATTGTCCCAGGAAGGGGAAACTTTATTGACACATTCCTGGGGTCAGATACATCACATGATCACACTGACAGACCCACAGGCACATAGACACAGGCAACAGAGCATGCACAATGTCGGCACTAGTACAGTGTATATCCACCTTTCGCAGCAATGCAGGCTGCTATTCTCCCATGGAGACGATCGTAGAGATGCTGGATGTAGTCCTGTGGAACGGCTTGCCATGCCATTTCCACCTGGCGCCTCAGTTGGACCAGCGTTCGTGCTGGACGTGCAGACCGCGTGAGACGACGCTTCATCCAGTCCCAAACATGCTCAATGGGGGACAGATCCGGAGATCTTGCTGGCCAGGGTAGTTGACTTACACCTTGTAGAGCACGTTGGGTGGCACGGGATACATGCGGACGTGCATTGTCCTGTTGGAACAGCAAGTTCCCTTGCCGGTCTAGGAATGGTAGAACGATGGATTCGATGACGGTTTGGATGTACCGTGCACTATTCAGTGTCCCCTCGACGATCACCAGTGGTGTACGGCCAGTGTAGGAGATCGCTCCCCACATCATGATGCCGGGTGTTGGCCCTGTGTACCTCGGTCGTATGCAGTCCTGATTGTGGCGCTCACCTGCACGGCGCCAAACACGCATACGACCATCATTGGCACCAAGGCAGAAGCGACTCTCATCGTTGAAGACGACACGTCTCCATTCGTCCCTCCATTCACGCCTGTCGCGACACCACTGGAGGCGGGCTGCACGATGTTGGGGCGTGAGCGGAAGACGGCCTAACGGTGTGCGGGACCGTAGCCCAGCTTCATGGAGACGGTTGCGAATGGTCCTCGCCGATACCCCAGGAGCAACAGTGTCCCTAATTTGCTGGGAAGTGGCGGTGCGGTCCCCTACGGCACTGCGTAGGATCCTACGGTCTTGGCGTGCATCCGTGCGTCGCTGCGGTCCGGTCCCAGGTCGACGGGCACGTGCACCTTCCGCCGACCACTGGCGACAACATCGATGTACTGTGGAGACCTCACGCCCCACGTGTTGAGCAATTCGGCGGTACGTCCACCCGGCCTCCCGCATGCCCACTATACGCCTTCGCTCAAAGTCCGTCAACTGCACATACGGTTCACGTCCACGCTGTCGCGGCATGCTACCAGTGTTAAAGACTGCGATGGAGCTCCGTATGCCACGGCAAACTGGCTGACACTGACGGCGGCGGTGCACAAATGCAGCGCAGCTAGCGCCATTCGACGGCCAACAACGCAGTCCCTGGTGTGTCCGCTGTGCCGTGCGTGTGATCATTGCTTGTACAGCCCTCTCGCAGTGTCCGGAGCAAGTATGGTGGGTCTGACACACCGGTGTCAATGTGTTCTTTTTTCCATTTCCAGGAGTGTATAATTAACAGAGATAATGCGTTTCCTCTTAGCAGGACGTGGAATCCTGTATTATCCCGCATCAAAACAACGTTCTTCGGTGCGGCCAGCCTGAGTATTCGAATATCGTCCCTGAGTGCGATTTATCGTCGTCGCCCAGTGTTCTACTAAGGGTGGTGCCGCCTGCCCAGTCTTGGAGGGCAGCAACTGTGATTGGCGGCTGATGCGCCGTGTACGGTACGGTGGCCTATACAGGGTGGTCCATTGATAGTGACCGGGCCAAATATCTCTCGAAATAAGCGTCAAACGAAAAAACTACAAAGATCGAAGCTTGAAGGGGGAAACCAGATGGCGTTATGGTTGGCCCGCTAGATGGCGCTGCCATTGGTCAAACGGATATCAACTGCGTTTTTTAAAAATAGAAACCCCCATTTTTATTACATATTCGTGTAGTACGTAAAGAAATATGAATGTTTTAATGGGACCACTTATTTCGCTTTATGATAGATGGCGCTGTAATAGTCACAAACGTACGGCTCACAATTTTAGACGAACAGTTGGTAACAAAAATGGTTCAAATGGCTCTGACCACTATGCGACTTAACTTCTGAGGTCATCAGTCGCCTAGAACTTAAAACTAATTTAAGGACATCATGTACATCCATGCCCGAGGCAGGATTCGAACCTGCGACCGGAGCGATCACGTGGTTACAGACTGAAGCGCCTAGAACCGCACGGCCGCACCGGCCAGCAGTTGGTAACAGGTAGGTTTCTTAAATTAAAATACAGAACGTAAGTACGTTTGAACATTTTATTTCGGTTGTTCCAACGTGATACATGTACCTTTGTAAACATATCATTTCTGAGACCGTATGCTGTTACAGCGTGATTACCTGTGAATACCACATTACCTATAAATAGCAGATTAATGCAATAAATACTCAAAATTATGTCCGTTAACCTCAATGCATTTGGCAATACGTGTAACGACATTGCTCTCAACAGCGAGTAGTTCGCCTTCCGTAATGTTCGCACATGGGTTGAAAATGCGCTGACGCATGTTGTCAGTTGTTGTCGGTGGATCACGATAGCAAATATCCTTCAACTTTCCCCACTGAAGGAAATCCGGGGACGTCAGATCCGGTGCTTCGGCGACCAATCTACCTGTCATGAAATATGCTATTCAATACCGCTTCAACCGCACGCGAGCTATGTGCTGGACATCCACCATGTTGGAAGTACATCGCCATTCTGTCATGCAATGAAACATCTTGTAGTAACATCGAGAGAACATTATTATCCTTCCTCCCATAATGCCGCACCATGCATTAACCCGCCAAGGTCGCTGATGTTCCACTTGTAGCAGCCATCGTGGATTTTTCGTTGCCCAATAGTGCATATTATCCCGGTTTACGTTACCGCTGTTGATGAATGATGCTTCGTCGCTAAATAGAACGCGTGCAAAAAATCTGTCATCGTCCCGTAACCTCTCTTGTGCCCAGTGGCATAACTGTACACGACGTTCAAAGTCGTCGCCATGCAATTTATGGTGCATAGAAATATGGTACGGGTGCAATCGATGTTGATGTAGCATTCTCAACACCGAAGTTTTTGAGATTCCCGACTCTCGCGCAATTTGCCTGCTACTGATGTGCGGATTAGCCGCGAGAGCAGCTAAAACACCTTGGGCATCATCATTTTTGTAGGTCGTGGTTGACGTTTCACATGTGGATGAACACTTCCTGTTTCCTTAAATAACGTAGCTATACGGCGAACGGCCCGGACACTTGGATGATGTCGTCCAGGATACCGAGCAGCATACATAGCACACGCCCGTTGGGCATTTTGATCACAATAGCCATACATAAACACGATATCGACCTTTTCCGCAACTGGTAAACGGTCCATTTTAACACGGGTAATGAATCACGAAGCAAATACCGTCAGCACTGATGGAATGTTACTTAATACCATGTACTTATACGTTTGTGACTATTACAGCGCCATCTATCACAAGGGGAAGAAAGTGGTCCAACTGAAACATTTGTATTTCTTTACGTACTACACGAATATTTAATAAAAAATAGGGATTCCTATTTTGAAAAACGCACTTGATATCCGTTTAACCTATGGCAGTGCCATCTAGGGGGCCAACTATAGCGCCATCTGGTTTCCCCCTTCAAGCTAGACGAGTTTCGTTCTGTGTAGTTTTTTGTTTGATGCTTATTTCGCGAGATATTTTGCCCGGTCACTATGAATGGACCACACTGTATAGTAGAGTGCTGGAACGCTCAATGTTTGACCGTTCACGGTTCGCCTGTTGATGGGGGGACCAAGCCGCTCGTGTCCGGCCCCACACGACTCGGCTCGCTCACGTACTCGCCCCGTGTCTGTTGTCCGGATTCCGGACACGCAGATAACCGAGCATGACCGGTCACCGCTGACGTCTCACCTCGCCTCGCCCCGGCTCGCTGCACTCTACTGTACTGTACAAATACACCGCCTCTCTCTCTCTCTGTCTGACACACACACACAAACACACACACACACACACACACACACACACACAATGTATTTATCTCTCTCTCTCTCTCTCTCTTTTAATACAAAAGTAAGGTTTCCAAGAACGAGTACGTGACACAACTAAATTCATAAACCTCTTAGAAAGAAAAATTATATTTCAATACAATCGCGGATAGAAGACGAGTCTCATTTTCAAACACAATATGCATTTTTCCTTTCATTAATAGGAAACATTAAATAAGTGCTGTTTCTGCAATCTAGAAGACAACCATCTTTATAAAGAAAGTATATAAAGAACATTAAACGTGTACAGACGTAACTTGTCATACTTTTTACTTGTTTGCAATAGAAACAAAATTATTGCTGATCAGCAGTAAATTACTAACGCGTTCCGGATTTAATTGGCTGCGACGAATTGTTAGTAACATGCCGGCTTTACTAAAGCATCTTTCACTAGGTGCGCTTGTTGCTGGGATGCATAAAATACGTCTTGCAACTGCAGCCAGGCCTGCCAGATTTGTTTCATGTCTGCTCCACTACTTTAAGACATCCTCATCTCCGAGGTGCATTAAAATGTAGAGATCTACTTCATCTCCTGCGGATGATCTGTTGTTCCTCCATTCCTTGAAACGATCTGTCGTTCTGGGTGGTGAGGACACAGTACTTGAAGGATCTATGATAATAAGCAAAAGAGACAAGTAGTACAGAACTGATGTGAAAATCGCCGAAACGTTCCAGTAAAAACGAAATGTTTTAAATTAATGAAATATTATACGAAATATAACATTCCAGTTTCTCTGTAATACACTATCCAGTAACTATGCAAAAACGATTATGTTAATAATTGCATGTTGTACCTGCGTAAGTAGCACACATTTGTCGCACATTCCTAAGAATTTCCTGTTTTTCATTCATTTCAAGCTTACGGAAAGACTGCCAAAGAAACGTAGCAATTTTATGTCTGGAAGCGATCATAATGATCTCACAAACGAAAGTAAAGGCTCGATTTTTAATCCTTTGTACCTCCTGTTAAAAAATACATATATGTTCTTTCACATCAATTACGATAGCTAATTATAAATCTATCGCGTACCATAATGAAACAAAAAAATGGTTCAAATGGCTCTGAGCACTATGGGACTTAAAATCTATGGTCATCAGTCCCCTAGAACTTAGAACTACTTAAGCCTAACTAACCTAAGGACATCACACAATACCCAGTCATCACGAGGCAGAGAACCATAATGAAACAGTGCTTTTAACTTCAGTAATTACTCACCTGACAGTCATTGTAATTGACACTGCAAATTTGTTGCAGTTTGTGAAACCAAAGAAGAACTAACTCGATTGTCAGTTCTTTTTCGCCTTCTAATTCATCTGTGGCCTCTTTAAATGGTCTTAGAAAATGCGCAATTTTTCCTGTAAGCTCATTATCATAGCCTTGCAATCTATAAGCAGAGTCCATTTCCGTCAGCAAAGCAACAACTTCGTTATACTGAGTGTGTAAGGATTCCAGCATAGTGTACAAGCTGTTCCAGCATGTGCAGACCTCTTGTTCCAACGATGATTTCAAAGACGCGCAGAGGCCACTTTTCTTAATGTACCTTACAATGCATTTTACAGTGGAGGGACCAGACTGCTGTATAGCTGGTAAGGAGCGACAAGAGTTTTTCAGTAGTAGAAGTGGAACAGTCTGGATTGTTCACAGTTGCACCCTTGTGTGACTAGCCGACGTGGTCGTGCTGCGTTTCTATGCCGGTACAGTTCGACGCAAGGGGAAACTACGGCCGTTATATTCCTCTAGAAAGCGCTTCACAGACACATTTGAAGTGGGTCTGAGTTGGAGGTTTGGTAACAGAGTCCAATAATCAAAATAACAGAACACCGGCACTTAACTTCCCGTTAGGACCAAGGTTACTACAGGCAGTGCATTAGAAAAATTTGAGTGTTGGTCGGACAGGAATCACCCTCGCTCTTGTTGATTGACATTTGTCGCTGCTCACATAAGATCTAAATGACAGGGAACATATAAAAAACTGTACTGTCATTTCATTCTAGTTAAATCATATGTGCGCTTCACAAATACTACAATTTCTAATATTCGAAATCAGCAGAATCATGTCACTGTAGACTACAAAATAGCCACAGTGTCTGTGATGAACTGATGGTATGAACTATGCTGAATTGCTGTAACTGAACTTGTTGCTACAGCTTTCCATTCACATTATTTCAACTGTAAGATGGCAAGAACTATGCCTCCTACATGAAGTCATTAAAGATCACTGAACCACATTGAGCGAACAGTAGGGCTGAACAAAAACGACTGACAAGGAACAACACATCTTGTAGAGGGTGTAGTATGGACGTATTGGAATAATTAATGTTGGGTGATGGTTTTAAAGTAATTCACGCGACGTGAAAACTTTGTAGAAACACGTCAATTTACTAGAGTCTAGTTCATCCCAGGGAAGTATTCAGAGTTGACCGTGGCGCTCGGCTGGGGAGCGGCGATGGGAAGCGACAATAGGCAGCTTAGGGCGGCTCAAACTGAGAAAGCGGTAACGGGGCACAGCCTCCAGCTGCCTTAAGATGAGTGACAGTGAGGGGGTGGTTGACCCCATGCTGGTGTACCGGGAAGCAGGCGGAGAACTTGTACACCTGTTGATGAATGTCCGTTGTCCCATTTTCAGTGAAACATGCGAGAAAGCTGCGCAAAGCTACGGTGGAGCGGTCAACAGAGGCCGAAATATGCGTGTTCATGACTATAGCAACTTCACGCTGAATTCACGGTCTGCAGAGTCTGGAGCAAATCAGGTGAAGAGCGACAGAATGAAATACACCTGTGATGGGAACGTAGGACCAAGGAATTTGAAGTACTCTCCTGGGAGTCAGAATTTCGGAAAAATTGGTGTTTTATACAGATGCTGACCTTGATGGGTGGCCTGGGAGGAGCTAAATAGCAGAAGTTGAGAGGAAGGAAAATTCTGTGGGAATTTGTTCACTTCCCAGAGCAGGCATTGGTCGGCGCTGAGAAGCGACGCATAATTAACACGACTGACGCTGCAACTGGCGTAAGTGATTTTGCTGGAGGGGAAACCGAGGCAAAGAGCGGACTGGCAGAAGTCTCAGTAGAGGTCTTCCGTTCCCAGCTTGCCTAGAGTGCGGACGTGGCGTTCTTTACTCAGCTTGCCTGAGAGAGAGCGAGCATCTCTGCAGTTTAGGACTTAGCAAATGGAGCGATTGAGCTTGGAGATAGAAAGTTTTCGTTGAGCTATGTACTGAGCAAGATAGCTAGGAGTGAGTAGACGACCACAGCCTTGAAGCACCAAGAGGCCGGTCGACGTCCGCACAACGACGACGCCCCGCCACGCTGAATTTGGTGATATTGTGCCCGCTCTGGCTTGAGTTAGGCCACTGATTAATTTGTTGGATCACGTCGTCAAAGTTTCCACGAGGGTTTCATGGGCCATGTACTGTAGAATTCTTCTCGTAATTCGCATTACGCCTGGATCAGTCGATAGGAATTAATTTTGATTTATCATGCTTTACTCCACGTAAACGCAATTTATTCCCACTGCCTGTTAGGAGGGTCATGTAATGGGATGATTGAAGGTCGTGAGTTAAAATAAATTTGT
This sequence comes from Schistocerca serialis cubense, assembly GCF_023864345.2. Lineage (NCBI taxonomy): Eukaryota > Metazoa > Arthropoda > Insecta > Orthoptera > Acrididae > Schistocerca > Schistocerca serialis. Next base: position 588,369,782 of record NC_064644.1, read on the forward strand.
GCTAATCGACTGCATCTGTTTTCAATCAAGTCACTATCTTAATTAATTTCATGTTCAACATTTCCATCTGGTGTTCAATAGCTGAATATAACATTAATGTGCACCCATTTTAATTAAAAGGGATCAATTCTGAATCAATTAATGTCAACATTGCCACTGCAGTTCAATGAGGAGTAACAGGGCCTTATTACGTTCTTTGCGTTATCCGATATTGCGGCAGTTTTGCACACTCTGTTGATCTGTTAGTCAATTAGCTGGGGTGAACACACGCCAAAACTAGGTAAGTGACGGGCGGGGTGTTACACAATAAAGGCGCTAAAGTTCTACACAGGTTAAGAGTTTGGTACAGAGCGAAATCTTTTGACTGGCTGCGGTAGCACCATGGATGAACGCTGTGAAATACTGCTAGTCCTTCTTGTGTGAGGCAGAAGTCCTTTTTAATGCTATGAGAAATCAAACCAGGGGCAAACACAACATATTCTGACTCTGCAGCGTGGGTCATCAGCAGAATGATAGCCGGTGTGTAAGCGGTTAGCGTGCAAGGATGAATACTGGACTGAGCTCTTGTCACTGTGCAGGCAGCTTTATCCCACTTCTGAAAACACGGGATCACACAACATGACACGATATGGTGAAGAAGGGCATACACTATTTGATCAAAAGTATCCGGACACCCCCAAAAACATAAGCTTTTAATATTAGGTGCGTTATGCTGCCACCCACTGCCAGGTACTCCATATCAGCGATCTCAGTAGTCATTATACGTCGTGAGAGAGCAGAATGGGGCGCTCCGCGGAGCTCACGGATTTCGAACGTCGTCAGATGATTGGTTGTCACTTGTGTCATACGTCTGTACGCAAGATTTCCACACTCATAAGCACCCCTACGTCCACTGTTTCCGATGTGATAGTGAAGTGGAAATGTGAAGGGACACAGACAGCACAAAAGCGTACAGGCCGACCTCTTCTGTTGACTGACAGAGACCGCCGGCAGTTGAAGCGGGTCGTATTGAGTAATAGGCAGACATCTATACAGACCATCACACAGGAATTTCAAACTGCATCAGGATACACTGTACGTACTATGACAGTTAGGCGGGAGGTGAGAAAACTTGGATTTCATGGTCGATCGGCTGCTCATAAGCTACACATCACGCTGGTAAATGCCAAGCGACGCCTCGCTTGGTGTAAGGACCGTAAACATTGGACGACTGAACAGTGGAAAAACGTTGTGTGGAGTACACGCTACACAATGTGGCGGTCCGATGGCAGGGTGTGGGTATGGCGAATGCCCGGTGAATGTCATCTGCCAGCTTGTATAGTGCCAACAGTAAAATTCGGAGGCTGTGGTGTTATGGTGTGGTCGTGTTTTTCATGGAGAGGCCTTGTACCCCTTGTTGTTTTGCGTAGCACTATCACAGCACAGGCCTACATTGACGTTTTAAGCACATCCTTGCTTCCCACTGTTGACGAGTAGTTCGGGGATGGCGATTGCATCTTTCAACACGATCGAGCACCTGTTCATAGTGCATGGCCTGTGGCGGAGTGGTTACATGACAATAACATCCCTGTAATGGATTGGCCTGCACAGAGTCCTGACCTGAATCCTGTGCCAATGAGAGTGGAAGCTGTCATCAACGCTAATGGTGGGCCAACACCTTATTGAATTCCACCACTACCGATGGAGGACGCCACGAACTTATAAGTCATTTTCATCCAGGTGATCACATAGTGAACCTCTACCCCGCTGCTGTGTGCTTGCACTCCACTGCGAGTATCTGAAACCGCTGACTGCTCTCTGAGTCGTCAGCTGCAGCAGTACTTGCGACACAAGCACTCAAAAAGACGTGGATATATTGAGACACAATAATTCGCCATTTTAAAATGTTAAAAAAGAGTAATATGACTTCTGAGAAAGTGGATAACCTTTCTATGGATAAGCATAATATGTAAGTACCACATGCCAGTCAGTACTAGTTCTCTGGCGCATAACTAACAACCAAATGACAAGATTGTCTTTCACACTTTGTGTTAAAATCTATAACACGGATTATATAAAACACCCAAACGATAAGATGACAGGTGGTGCCAAATAACATAGTCATAAGTACGTATACGCCTAATTCATTTCAAGTTTATTGACATTCTCAAAATACTTTATTTTTATGACTTATTGCCCTGTAACTTCTTAATAACAAATCACTTGATAAGAGACTTATTCATAGCTTTGATAATACATTTTAACTGCAGAAAAACGCAACAGATGTGTCAAAATGATTTATTAATCACTACTAGTTTCATGACATTGTGGTCACATCTACAGTCAACTAACCGTTGATTTAAGGAACAAACAAAATTATAATTAGAACTAACTTAAACCAGGATGTACAGAATTGACACAGTGTTGAGTTATAAGTTTGGAATACACACTTTACAGACTGAGCGAGGTGGCGCAGTGGTTAGCACACCGGTCTCGCAGTCGGGAGGACGACGTTTCAAATCTGAGTCCGGCCATCCTGATTTAGATTTTCCATGATTTCCCTAAATCGCTTCAGACAACTGCCGGGATGGCTCCTCTGAAAGGGCACTGCAGATTTCCTTCCCTATCACTCACTCATTTGATGGGACCGATGACATCGCTGTTTGGTCCCTTCCCCCAAGCCATCTAACCAACACCTTTCAGTATGTGATGTCCGTAAATCTCCGTAAGGATTAAATATAGAAGTCTCCTATCTTTTTGCACAAAACTGATGTCATAAAGTACGCAACCGTCATCAACAGGACGTAACACCACAAAAAAAAATTTTTTTGAATAAGAACTGGCATCATAAACATCGAAAAGAACGCCCAAACCTAAACAAACTTATCGGACATATGCAATAAGTCTTCTCGGGAAGAGCGACCAGCCCACTACCGCAACATATAATGAATAAGGAGGCACCGTTCTCTGAACGTTCAGTAACGCAAGAGTGGGGCCACATTTATCAACACAACGAGACAGAGGCCGCAAACACGTGAAAAGCAACGACAAAAAGCCAAACCTAACGGATATCTACATCTACATCTACATCTACATGGATACACTGCAAATCACATTTAAGTGCCTGGCAGAGGGTTCATCAAACCACCTTCACAATTCTCTATTATTTCAATCTCTTATAGCGCGCGGAAAGAATGAACACCTATATCTTTCCGTACGAACTCTGATTTCCCTTATTTTATCGCTGTGTTCGTTCCTCCCTATATAGGTCGGTGTAAACAAAATATTTTCGAATTCGGAGGAAAAGTTGGTGATTAGAATTTCGTGAGAAGATTCCGTCTCAACGAAACGCGCCTTTCTTTTAATGATTTCCAGCCCAAATCCTGTATCAATTCTGTGATACTCTCTCCATATTTCGCGATAATACAAAACGTGCTGCCTTTCTCTGAACTTTTTCGATGTACTCCGTCAGTCCTATCGGATAAGGATCCCACACCGCGCAGCAGTATTCTAAAAGAGGACGGACAAGCGTTGTGTAGGCAGTCTCCTTAGTAGGTCTGTTACAATTTCTAAGTGTCCGGACAATAAAACGCAGTCTTTGGTTAGCCTTCCCCACAACATTTTTTATGTGTTCCTTCCAATTTAAGTTTACGTAATTGTAATACCTAGGTATTTAGTTGAATTTGCGGCTTTTAGATTAGACTGATTTATCGTGTAACAGAAATTTAACGAATTCCTTTAGGGTCAACTGCCACTGTTCGCACCATTCAGATATTTTTTCTAAATCGTTTTGCAGTTTGTTTTGATCTTTTGATGATTTTATTAGTCGATAAACGACAGCGTCATCTGCAAAGAACCGAAGACGGCTGCTCAGATTGTCTCCCAAATGTTTTATATAGATAAGGAACAGCAAAGGGCCTATAACACTACTTTGGGGAACGCCAGAAATCACTTCTGTTTTAGTCGACGACTTTCCGTCAATTACTACGCACTGTGCCCTTTCTGACAGGAAATCACAAATTCAGTCACATAACGGAGACGATATTCCAGAAGCACGCAATTTCACTACGAGCTGCTTCTGTGGCACAGTGTCAAAAGCCTTACGGAAATGCAGAAATACGTAATCGATCTGAAATCTCTTGTCAATAGCACTCAACACTTCGTGTGAACAAAGAATTAGTTGGGTTTCACAGGAACAATGTTGTCTAAACCCATGTTGACTGTGTGTCAATAGACCATTTTCTTCGAGGTAATTCGTAATGTTCGAACACAATGTATGTTTTAAAATCCTGCCGCATATCGACGTTAACTATATGGGCTTGTAATTTAGTGGATTACTCCTACTACCTTTCTTGAATATTGGTGTGACCTGTGCAACTTTCCAGTCTTTGGGTAAGAATCTTTCGTCGAGCGAACGGTTGTATACGATTGTTAAGTATGGAGCTAATGCATCAGCATACTCCGAAGGGAACCTAATTGGTATACAGTCTGGACCAGAAGACTTGCTTTTATCAAGTGATTTAAGTTGCTTCACTACTATGAGGATATTTACTTCTACGTTATTCATGTTGGCAGCTGTTCTAGATTCGAATTTTGGAATATTTACTTCGTTTTCTTTTGTGCAGGCATTTGGGAAGGCTGTGTTTAGTAACTATGCTTTGGCAGCACTGTCTTCAATAGTATCTCCATTGCTATCGCGCAGAGAAGGCATTGATTGTTTCTTGGCGCTAACATACTTCACATTAAGACCAGAATCTCTTTGGATTTTCTGCCAGGTTTCTAGACAAAGTTTCGTTGTGGAAACTGTTAGAGGCATCTCGCTTTGAAATCCGCGCTAAATTTCGAGTTTCTGTAAAAGATCGCCAATCTTGGGGATTTCGCGTCTGTTTAAATTTGGCATGTTTGTTTCGTTGCTTCTGCAACAGTGTTCTAACCCGTTTTGTGTACCAAGGAGGATTGGATCCGACGTTTGTTAATTTATTTGGTATGAATCTGTCGATTGCTGCCGATATTATATCTTTGAATTTAAGCCACATTTTGTCTACACTTGTATCATTGATTTGGAATGAGTGGAGATTGTTTCTCAGGAAGGCGTCAAGTGAATTTTTATCTGCGTTTTTGAATAGGTATATTTTTCGCATATTTTTGGAGGATTTAGGGATTACAATATTCAATCTCGCTACGACGACCCTGTGTTCACTAATCACTATATCGGTTTTGATGCTCGTTATTAACTCAGGATTATTTGTTGCTAAGAGGTCAAGTGTTTTTTCACAACCGTCTACTGTTCGTTTGGGCTCATGAACTAACTGCTCGAAATAATTTTCAGAGAATGCGTTTAGCATAATTTCGGATGATATTTTATGCGTACTGCCGGAATTAAACATGTATTTTCGCCTACATATCGAGGGTAAATTAAAGTCATCACCAACTATTATCGTATGAGTCGGGTACGTGTTTGAAATCAAACTCAAGTTTTCTTTGAACCTTTCAGCGACTGTAACATCTGAATTAGGAGGTCGGTAATAAAAAAAGAGCAACACGAAACAATTATCCGAATGAATTGAAAGTCGGTAGTTGTAGTGTACACGTACATAAAAACAAATAATTACGATTTCAGACAATTTATATGATTCATTCAAAAGAAGAAGCGAGTTCGCTTTGGTAGTCATCCGCTGCACCCTTACAGCTCAGCGGTACGTCGACTATACTGGACGCCCTTAGTGGCAGGTCATGCTGGGCTCACAGTTCAGCAGGATGATGCGGCCGCACATGGCGAGAGTTTCTACCGCTTGCCTTCTAGCTGGCCACGCCCTACCTTGGCCAGCAGAGTTACCGGATCTCTCCCCAACGGAGAGCGTTTGGAGCGTTATGGGCAGAGCCCTCAAACCAGCTCTGGATTTTTACGCGCCAATTGGAAAGAATTTGGCTCGATACCCCTCAGGAGGACATCCAGCATATTTGTCAAACAATGCCAACCCGAATAACTGCTTGCGTAAGGGCCGGAGGTCAACTACTGCATTATCGATTTGCTCTCAATTTATGAAGCTTTTTTCGTTGAATAAATGATCCAATTTTTCTGTAACTCTAGTAATTTGTTGGTTACTACATGCACATCACACCTACCGATTTACGGCCAAATTGTATAGTTCCATCGTGGTACGTCGTTTTCTTTCTTTTGTCTCACAGTGTAGATAAAAGCACTGGAAGACAGAGAAACCTCCGCGCACGGCAGTAATGGAATAGCAGGTTCTAATAGCATTGCACTCAACAAAAAGATATAAAATAGCCAACACAGTCGCTGTAAAACCGATATTACGAACGCAACAATGTGACGTAGACACCTCAGCTGTGAAAAGATAAAAAATGAAGTGCCAACAAAATTTATAAATCAGAATTAAAAGGTCTGCCATATTTTATCAGACAGAATTTGTGACTTTAAAATGCAATAACTCCATAAAATTTTGTATGTCACTAAAACTGCAGATGGGGAACGAAAATGGCCGCACAATAACAGGTCTGCATCACAGAACTATACCATATATCAAACCACAGAAGGAGGACAGAAGGACGCCACGAAAGGCAAATGAAGTTCATAACATTTTATGTGGCCCTATCTCCTTCTTTTCACTCGTGTGTGTTTTGTGTAGCCGGTCAAAATTTGACAAAAGAGAATGGTGTCGTAAATCAGTCTGCCCATTAAGAGTAAACGCAGGCTTAGTTTTAAAGCAATTCATATTTCCACCTCTTACAAAATGTTAAGCAGATGTCCCTTGCGTTTCCTATGTACGGTTTTTACGAACATTAATAATGGAGTATTCCTTAGCACGTTAATGAGCACTAATGCTGTTTTCGACTTAGTCTTACCAGAATCTAGCATTAAAGCTTCTCCACGTCTGACCAAAATATTTTACGGGGCAACAGTCGCAAAAAATAGTATAAACACCTGTGCCACTAAAGGGATCTGATTCCGACGTCTCTCTGTATATAACGGAAGCATCAAGATTCTTAGTTATGAAAGAAATGGGTCTAACATTCTTTGCACACAATGCTTTGCATCCTCTCCAGATATTCTACCAAACTACGGGATCCTATGAAATATTCTATGATCCAGTCCCGCTCCGTAGTTAAATATCGATACATTGATCCGAGTCGGTATTAGCGACCTCATTACCAGACTTATTCATTCTTTTTATAAGGTTCCTCTATTAATGTTGTTAACGAAGTACGCATTGTAACCACTGGCATAGACAATGTACTGGATAATTTTCAATGCCCTATGAAGGACTTTCCGACTAAGTGATAAGCTGGGCAGCCTGTGGAGTAATGACCTGAAGGCAGCCATCCCGGGCGGGATCGGCATGGCTCGAATCATTAGGAATAGTTTTTGTACCCCGCCTGGGAGTCGGCGCGTGGGTAGGAACGGGTAAAGGTAACACAAGTCAGTACTGCAAGAAAGTGGTTTACTGGTGCAAAAACAAGGTGATAAACGATTACATAACTTTGTACGTAGGTGCGATGCTGAAGCGAAGTGTCCTGGCTGGCTGCACCTGATCAAATGCGCTGAAGCAGCCGCGGAGCTCGTAGACCTCAACAGCACCGGCTAGAGGGCGCTGTAGTCGGTGTCTCTCGTAGTGCCAACTTGAGAGACTGTTCCGTGGCGTCGTTGCTGTCGATACCACAATAGTGATCCCTTATAAGACGATTGCCTGCACGTTGCTGTGTGTTACGCAATGAAGCCTTTCTGTTATGATTTAAACGATAACTAATTGTTGTGTACATAGTTCCGCGTAGTCAGCGCGTACACAACTTTCCCAATAGAGCGCCCCCCACTAAGCACAACAGCGCAGGCGCAGCGCTCGTCCGTCTCCGCACTTCGAGATTGCGCCGTCTTAGAGACGGACCAAATTCTGCTTCCGCCGATCCGCGTGTTAATATGTAATGCAGCCAATGAGATTGCTGCTAACGTAGAACCTTTTCTCCTCGCGGATCACACTCGCGCAGTGATACCTGAACGCTCGAGGTATTATAACAAGTGTACAGACCTCCGATTGGTCAGTCTGCATTAGTCTGCACTTGTCTGTAGTCAAGTTTCAGTCTGCGCCTAATAAGATTACCATATTCCTGTACATCCATGAAGATAAATAACTAGACACTTTGTCAAGTATCAGAGATATGTGAGAATAAGATTACGTACCAAGACCAAAGGAACTTCAGATTGTCAACTGTAAGCAGCATCCAGAATCAAGTTACGTAGTATCAATGATTTTTATTATTTTAATAAATGTGTGTGAAAATTAATCAAGTTCTGTTTAAAGTTGGTGTTTTAAGAATCTCACTGTCTTCCTCTTCTTACTGTAAATGTCGAGACCTTCTCTTCTGCTATACTGTGTTTAGAGAAGCAACACCAAATACTTCTATAAATACGCGAAATGTAAAACTGAACCCGGACGGTCGCAGGTTCGAATCCTGCCTCGGGCATGGATGTGTGTGATGTCCTTAGGTTATTTAGGTTTAAGTAGTTCTAAGTTCTAGGGGACTGATGACCTCAGAAGTTAAGTTCCATAGTGCTCAGAGCCATTTGAATCATTTTAACACTGAACCTCTAAGTACACGCTGATCACTTAATTCGACAATGTCAATGTTTTTTCGATGACTGAAAGTTTGGTAACGTTGCATCAATTCTTTAGCAGTAAAGTTCTGAACTGTGAAAATAAAGTTGTCGTCATGCACCTTTATCGCTGATTAAGTAATCACGAGATCAGTCAATCGAAATTGACCGACCTTGCTCATAGTGGTAAATCCTAGTCTATAGCAATTCCATTCAATAGCAAGAAGCAAATGGCTTCATGAGAAGAGACGCAACACACTGAGCGCTATCTGATCTAGAGGTACGTTACAGGATCGGGGGAGTGAAGAAGGAGGGTGGAGGGGGGGGGGGAGGGGGGTTAGCTTTTGACTCTGCAGCTTCTCCCTCTGAATAATTTCGTTGCACAGCGGCGTGCCCTGAGCAATTCTGCAACTATTAGTATTCCCCGTGATGCTAATTTACTTAACCCGCGCTCAGAGACTTCGCCAAATCGTATTTGACAGCGCAGTACAGCTAAACGAGTACAGATGGAATTACTTCAGTGAGATTATGTACGCATTACGGGAAAAGTAAATATAAGTTGAATGTTTTATATCCTTTCTCTCTCACACACACACATATGCACCCACACGCAGACACTGCCCTCTCATGGTCACACATGTATGCCGAAACATACTTTAAAAATTACTATGAGGAATGTATGTTGCGACTGTTTGATGTTTTATTAGTATTTCCTTAACATGAATCTGAAACTCATCTGTTTAAGACAACATGGGTCACAAGCCTTAAAATGAACATTTTTCTAATATGTATAGACACAAATAAAATGTTAAAACCGTAATCGACAATTTATTCGTCATCATCATCTTAGCCTTTTCCCACGTCATGAGGGGTCGGCGTTGCT